>NW_018745644.1:0-45139 GCF_001683475.1 Chenopodium quinoa
AAATAAAAGTCAAATGCATTCTTCAAAGCTAATTGAAACTAATGAAAGTCAAATACATTCATACAAACCTTTTGAATCAAATGAAAGTCAAATGCAGTCTTAAAAGCTAATTGAATTGAATGAAAGTCAAACACATTCAATCAAAGCTTAATGAATCAAATGAAAGTCAATTGCATTCTTCAAAGCTAATTGAAACTAATGAAAGTTAAACGCATTCATACAAAGCTTTTTTGAATAAAATGAAATTCAAATGCATTCTTCAAAGCTAATTGAATCAAATGAAAGTCAAACACATTCAAACAAACCTTTTTGAATCAAATGAAAGTCAAATGCATTCTTAAAAGCTAATTAATCGAATGAAAGTCAAACACATTCAAACAAAGCTTAATGAATCAAATAAAAGTCAAATGCATTCTTCAAAGCTAATGATCCAATGAAAGTCAAACACATTCAAACAAAGCTTTTTGAATCAAATGAAAGTTAAATGCATTCTTCAAAGCTAATTGATCCAAATGAAAGTCAAACACATTCTAACAAAGCTTTTTTGAATCAAATGAAAGTCAAATGCATTCTTCATAGGTAATTGAATCAAATGAAAGTCAAACACATTCAAACGAAAATTTTTCGAATCAAATGAAGGTCAAATGCATTCTTAAAAGCTAATTGAATCGAATGAAAGTCAAACACATTCAAAAAAAGCTTTTTGAATCAAATGAAATTTAAATGCATTTTTCAAAGCTAATTGAATCAAATAAAAAGTCTAACACATTCAAACAAAGATTTTTGAACCAAATGAAAGTTAAATGCATTCTTCAAAGCTAATTGAAACTAATGAAAGTCAAAAGCATTCATACAAAGCTTTTTGAATAAAATGAAATTCAAATGCGTTCTTCAAAGCTAATTGAATCAAATGAAAGTCAAACACATTCAAACAAACCTTTTTGAATCAAATGAAAGTCAAATGCATTCTTAAAAGCTAATTGAATCGAATGAAAGTCAAACACATTCAAACAAAGCTTTTTGAATCAAATGAAATTCAAATGAATTCTTCAAAGCTAATTGATCCAAATGAAAGTCAAACACATTCAAACAAAGCTTTTTGAATCAAATGAAAGTCAAATGCATACTTTAAAGGTAATTGAATCAAATGAAAGTCAAACACATTCAAACGAAACTTTTCGAATCAAATGAAAGTCAATTGCATTTTTAAAAGCTAATTGAATCGAATGAAAGTGAAACACATTCAAACAAAGCTTTTTGAATAAAATGAAATTAAAATGCATTCTTTAAAGCTAATTGAATAAAATGAAAGTCATACAAATTCTAACAAAGTTTTTTGAACCAAATGAAAGTCAAATGCATTCTTCAAAGCTAATTGAAAATAATGAAAGTCAAAAACATTCAAACAAACCTTCTTGAATCAAATGAAAGTCAAATGCATTCTTAAAAGCTAATTAAATCGAATGAAAGTCAAACACATTCACACAAAGCTTAATGAATCAAATAAAAGTCAAATGCATTCTTCAAAGCTAATTAATCCAAATGAAAGTCAAACACATTCAAACAAAGCTTTTTGAATCAAATGAAAGTCAAATGCATTCTTCAAAGCTAATTGATCCAAATAAAAGTCAAACACATTCAAACAAAGCATTTTGAATCAAATGAAATTCAAATGAATTCTTCAAAGCTTATTGATCCAAATGAAAGTCAAACACATTCAAACAAAGCTTTTTGAATCAAATGAAAGTCAAATGCAAACTTCAAAGGTAATTGAATCAAATGAAAGTCTAACACATTCAAACGAAAAAACTTTTCAAATCAAATGAAAGTCAAATGCATTCTTAAAAGCTAATTGAATCGAATGAAAGTCAAACACATTCAAACAAAGCTTTTTGAATCAAATGAAATTTAAATGCATTTTCAAAGCTAATTGAATCAAAATGAAAGTTAAATGCATTCTTACAAAGATTTTTGAACCAAATGAAAGTTAAATGCATTCTTCAAAGCTAATTGAAACTAATGAAAGTCAAAAGCATTCATACAAAGCTTTTTGAATAAAATGAAATTCAAATGTGTTCTTCAAAGCTAATTGAATCAAATGAAAGTCAAACACATTCAAACAAACCTTTTTGAATCAAATGAAAGTCAAATGCATTCTTAAAAGCTAATTGAATCGAATGAAAGTCAAACACATTCAAACAAAGCTTTTTGAATCAAATGAAAGTCAATTGCATTCTTCAAAGCTAATTGAAACTAATGAAAGTCAAACGCATTCATACAAAGCTTTTTGAATAAAATGAAATTCAAATGCATTCTTCAAAGCTAATTGAATCAAATGAAAGTCAAACACATTCAAACAAAGCTTTTTGAATCAAATGAAAGTCAAATGCATACTTCAAAGGTAATTGAATCAAATGAAAGTCAAACACATTCAAACGAAACTTTTCGAATCAAATGAAAGTCAAATGCATTCTTAAAAGCTAATTGAATCGAATGAAAGTCAAACATATTAAACAAAGCTTTTTGAATCAAATGAAATTTAAATGCATTTTTCAAAGCTAATTGAATCAAAATGAAAGTTAAATGCATTCTTACAAAGATTTTTGAACCAAATGAAAGTTAAATGCATTCTTCAAAGCTAATTGAAACTAATGAAAGTCAAAAGCATTCATACAAAGCTTTTTGAATAAAATGAAATTCAAATGCGTTCTTCAAAGCTAATTGAATCAAATGAAAGTCAAACACATTCAAACAAACCTTTTTGAATCAAATGAAAGTCAAATGCATTCTTAAAAGCTAGAATCGAATGAAAGTCAAACACATTCAAACAAAGCTTTTTGAATCAAATGAAATTCAAATGAATTCTTCAAAGCTAATTAATCCAAATGAAAGTCAAACCAATTCAAACAAAGCTTTTTGAATCAAATGAAAGTCAAATGCATACTTCAAAGGTAATTGAATCAAATGAAAGTCAAACACATTCAAACGAAACTTTTCGAATCAAATGAAAGTCAATTGCATTTTAAAAGCTAATTGAATCGAATGAAAGTGAAACACATTGAAACAAAGCTTTTTGAATAAAATGAAATTAAAAATGCATTCTTTAAAGCTAATTGAATAAAATGAAAGTCATAAAATTCTAACAAAGTTTTTTGAACCAAATGAAAGTCAAATGCATTCTTCAAAGCTAATTGAAAATAATGAAAGTCAAAAACATTCAAACAATCCTTCTTGAATCAAATGAAAGTCAAATGCATTCTTAAAGCTAATTAAATCGAATGAAAGTCAAACACATTCACACAAAGCTTAATGAATCAAATAAAAGTCAAATGCATTCTTCAAAGCTAATTAATCCAAATGAAAGTCAAACACATTCAAACAAAGCTTTTTGAATCAAATGAAAGTCAAATGCATTCTTCAAAGCTAATTGATCCAAATGAAAGTCAAACACATTCAAACAAAGCATTTTGAATCAAATGAAATTCAAATGAATTCTTCAAAGCTTATTGATCCAAATGAAAGTCAAACACATTCAAACAAAGTTTTTTGAACCAAATGAAAGTCAAATGCATTCTTCAAAGCTAATTGAAAATAATGAAAGTCAAAAATTCAAACAAACCTTCTTGAATCAAATGAAAGTCAAATGCATTCTTAAAAGCTAATTAAATCGAATGAAAGTCAAACACATTCACACAAAGCTTAATGAATCAAATAAAAGTCAAATGCATTCTTCAAAGCTAATTAATCAAATGAAGTCAAACACATTCAAACAAAGCTTTTTGAATCAAATGAAAGTCAAACATTCTTCAAAGCTAATTGATCAAATAAAAGTCAAACACATTCAAACAAAGCATTTTGAATCAAATGAAATTCAAATGAATTCTTCAAAGCTATTGATCAAATGAAAGTCAAACACATTCAAACAAAGCTTTTTGAATCAAATGAAAGTCAAATTTCAAAGTAATTGATCAAATGAAAGTCTAACACATTCAAACGAAACTTTTCAATCAAATGAAAGTCAAATGCATTCTTAAAAGCTAATTGAATCGAATGAAAGTCAAACACATTCAAACAAAGCTTTTTGAATCAAATGAAATTTAAATGCATTTTTCAAAGCTAATTGAATCAAAATGAAAGTTAAACATTCTTACAAAGATTTTGAACCAAATGAAAGTTAAATGCATTCTTCAAAGCTAATTGAAACTAATGAAAGTCAAAAGCATTCATACAAAGCTTTTTGAATAAAATGAAATTCAAATGTGTTCTTCAAAGCTAATTGAATCAAATGAAAGTCAAACACATTCAAACAAACCTTTTTGAATCAAATGAAAGTCAAATGCATTCTTAAAAGCTAATTGAATCGAATGAAAGTCAAACACATTCAAACAAAGCTTTTTGAATCAAATGAAAGTCAATTGCATTCTTCAAAGCTAATTGAATAATGAAAGTCAAACGCATTCATACAAAGCTTTTTGAATAAAATGAAATTCAAATGCATTCTTCAAAGCTAATTGAATCAAATGAAAGTCAAACACATTCAAACAAAGCTTTTTGAATCAAATGAAAGTCAAATGCATACTTCAAAGGTAATTGAATCAAATGAAAGTCAAACACATTCAAACGAAACTTTTCGAATCAAATGAAAGTCAAATGCATTCTTAAAAGCTAATTGAATCGAATGAAAGTCAAACACATTCAAACAAAGCTTTTTGAATCAAATGAAATTTAAATGCATTTTTCAAAGCTAATTGAATCAAAATGAAAGTTAAATGCATTCTTACAAAGATTTTTGAACCAAATGAAAGTTAATGCATTCTTCAAAGCTAATTGAAACTAATGAAAGTCAAAAGCATTCATACAAAGCTTTTTGAATAAAATGAAATTCAAATGTTCTTCAAAGCTAATTGAATCAAATGAAAGTCAAACACATTCAAACAAACCTTTTTGAATCAAATGAAAGTCAAATGCATTCTTAAAAGCTAATTGAATCGAATGAAAGTCAAACACATTCAAACAAAGCTTTTTGAATCAAATGAAATTCAAATGAATTCTTCAAAGCTAATTGATCCAAATGAAAGTCAAACAATTCAAACAAAGCTTTTTGAATCAAATGAAAGTCAAATGCATACTTCAAAGGTAATTGAATCAAATGAAAGTCAAACACATTCAAACGAAACTTTTCGAATCAAATGAAAGTCAATTGCATTTTTAAAAGCTAATTGAATCGAATGAAAGTGAAACACATTGAAACAAAGCTTTTTGAATAAAATGAAATTAAAATGCATTCTTTAAAGCTAATTGAATAAAATGAAAGTCATACAAATTCTAACAAAGTTTTTTGAACCAAATGAAAGTCAAATGCATTCTTCAAAGCTAATTGAAAATAATGAAAGTCAAAAACATTCAAACAATCCTTCTTGAATCAAATGAAAGTCAAATGCATTCTTAAAAGCTAATTAAATCGAATGAAAGTCAAACACATTCACACAAAGCTTAATGAATCAAATAAAAGTCAAATGCATTCTTCAAAGCTAATTAATCCAAATGAAAGTCAAAACATTCAAACAAACTTTTTGAATCAAATGAAAGTCAAATGCATTCTTAAAAGCTAATTGAATCGAATGAAAGTCAAACACATTCAAACAAAGCTTTTTGAATCAAATGAAAGTCAATTGCATTCTTCAAAGCTAATTGAAACTAATGAAAGTCAAACGCATTCAACAAAGCTTTTTGAATAAAATGAAATTCAAATGCATTCTTCAAAGCTAATTGAATCAAATGAAAGTCAAACACATTCAAACAAAGCTTTTTTGAATCAAATGAAAGTCAAATGCATACTTCAAAGGTAATTGAATCAAATGAAAGTCAAACACATTCAAACGAAACTTTTCGAATCAAATGAAAGTCAAATGCATTCTTAAAAGCTAATTGAATCGAATGAAAGTCAAACACATTCAAACAAAGCTTTTTGAATCAAATGAAATTTAAATGCATTTTTCAAAGCTAATTGAATCAAAATGAAAGTTAAATGCATTCTTACAAAGATTTTTGAACCAAATGAAAGTTAAATGCATTCTTCAAAGCTAATTGAAACTAATGAAAGTCAAAAGCATTCATACAAAGCTTTTTGAATAAAATGAAATTCAAATGCGTTCTTCAAAGCTAATTGAATCAAATGAAAGTCAAACACATTCAAACAAACCTTTTTGAATCAAATGAAAGTCAAATGCATTCTTAAAAGCTAATTGAATCGAATGAAAGTCAAACACATTCAAACAAAGCTTTTTGAATCAAATGAAATTCAAATGAATTCTTCAAAGCTAATTGATCCAAATGAAAGTCAAACCAATTCAAACAAAGCTTTTTGAATCAAATGAAAGTCAAATGCATACTTCAAAGGTAATTGAATCAAATGAAAGTCAAACACATTCAAACGAAACTTTTCGAATCAAATGAAAGTCAAATTGCATTTTTAAAAGCTAATTGAATCGAATGAAAGTGAAACACATTGAAACAAAGCTTTTTGAATAAAATGAAATTAAAATGCATTCTTTAAAGCTAATTGAATAAAATGAAAGTCATACAAATTCTAACAAAGTTTTTTGAACCAAATGAAAGTCAAATGCATTCTTCAAAGCTAATTGAAAATAATGAAAGTCAAAAACATTCAAACAAATCCTTCTTGAATCAAATGAAAGTCAAATGCATTCTTAAAAGCTAATTAAATCGAATGAAAGTCAAACACATTCACACAAAGCTTAATGAATCAAATAAAAGTCAAATGCATTCTTCAAAGCTAATTAATCCAAATGAAAGTCAAACACATTCAAACAAAGCTTTTTGAATCAAATGAAAGTCAAATGCATTCTTCAAAGCTAATTGATCCAAATGAAAGTCAAACACATTCAAACAAAGCATTTTGAATCAAATGAAATTCAAATGAATTCTTCAAAGCTTATTGATCCAAATGAAAGTCAAACACATTCAAACAAAGTTTTTTGAACCAAATGAAAGTCAAATGCATTCTTCAAAGCTAATTGAAAATAATGAAAGTCAAAACATTCAAACAAACTTTTGAATCAAATGAAAGTCAAATGCATTCTTCAAAGCTAATTGATCCAAATGAAAGTCAAACACATTCAAAAAAAACTTTTTGAATCAAATGAAAGTCAAATGCATTCTTCAAAGCTAGTTGAATCAAATAAAAGTCAAACACATTCAATCAAAGCTTTTTGAACCAAATAAAAGTCAAATGCATTCTTCAAAGCTAATTGAATTGAATGAAAGTTCAAACACATTCAATCAAAGCTTAATGAATCAAATGAAAGTCAATTGCATTCTTCAAAGCTAATTGAAACTAATGAAAGTCAAACGCATTCATACAAAGCTTTTTGAATAAAATGAAATTCAAATGCATTCTTCAAAGCTAATTGAATCAAATGAAAGTCAAACACATTCAAACAAAGCTTTTTGAATCAAATGAAAGTCAAATGCATACTTCAAAGTAATTGAATCAAATGAAAGTCAAACACATTCAAACAAACTTTTCGAATCAAATGAAAGTCAAATGCATTCTTCAAAGCTAATTGATCCAAATGAAAGTCAAACACATTCAAACAAAGCTTTTTGAATCAAATGAAAGTTAAATGCATTCTTCAAAGCTAATTGATCCAAATGAAAGTCAAACACATTCTAACAAAGCTTTTTGAATCAAATGAAAGTCAAATGTATTCTTCAAAGGTAATTGAATCAAATGAAAGTCAAACACATTCAAACGAAAATTTTCGAATCAAATGAAAGTCAAATGCATTCTTAAAAGCTAATTGAATCGAATGAAAGTCAAACACATTCAAAAAAAGCTTTTTGAATCAAATGAAATTTAAATGCATTTTTCAAAGCTAATTGAATCAAATAAAAGTCTAACACATTCAAAACAAAGATTTTTGAACCAAATGAAAGTTAAATGAAATTCTTCAAAGCTAATTAAAACTAATGAAAGTCAAAAGCATTCATACAAAGCTTTTTGAATAAAATTAAATTCAAATGCGTTCTTCAAAGCTAATTGAATAAAATGAAAGTCAAACACATTCAAACAAACCTTTTTGAATCAAATGAAAGTCAAATGCATTCTTAAAAGCTAATTGAATCGAATGAAACTTAAACACATTCAAACAAAGCTTTTTGAATCAAATGAAATTCAAATGAATTCTTCAAAGCTAATTGATCCAAATGAAAGTCAAACACATTCAAACAAAGCTTTTTGAATCAAATGAAAGTCAAATTCATACTTCAAAGGTAATTGAATCAAATGAAAGTCAAACACATTCAAACGAAACTTTTCGAATCAAATGAAAGTCAATTGCATTTTTAAAAGCTAATTGAATCGAATGAAAGTGAAACACATTCAAACAAAGCTTTTTGAATAAAATGAAATTAAAATGCATTCTTTAAAGCTAATTGAATAAAATGAAAGTCATACAAATTCTAACAAAGTTTTTTGAACCAAATGAAAGTCAAATGCATTCTTCAAAGCTAATTGAAAAAAATGAAAGTCAAAAACATTCAAACAAACCTTCTTGAATCAAATGAAATTCAAATGCATTCTTAAAAGCTAATTAAATCGAATGAAAGTCAAACACATTCACACAAAGCTTAATGAATCAAATAAAAGTCAAATGCATTCTTCAAAGCTAATTAATCCAAATGAAAGTCAAACACATTCAAACAAAGCTTTTTGAATCAAATGAAAGTCAAATGCATTCTTCAAAGCTAATTGATCCAAATAAAAGTCAAACACATTCAAACAAAGCATTTTGAATCAAATGAAATTCAAATGAATTCTTCAAAGCTTATTGATCCAAATGAAAGTCAAACACATTCAAACAAAGCTTTTTGAATCAAATGAAAGTCAAATGCAAACTTCAAAGGTAATTGAATCAAATGAAAGTCTAACACATTCAAACAAAACTTTTCAAATCAAATGAAAGTCAAATGCATTCTTAAAAGCTAATTGAATCGAATGAAAGTCAAACACATTCAAACAAAGCTTTTTGAATCAAATGAAATTTAAATGCATTTTTCAAAGCTAATTGAATCAAAATGAAAGTTAAATGCATTCTTACAAAGATTTTTGAACCAAATGAAAGTTAAATGCATTCTTCAAAGCTAATTGAAACTAATGAAAGTCAAAAGCATTCATACAAAGCTTTTTGAATCAAATGAAAGTCAAATGCATTCTTCAAAGGTAATTGAATCAAATGAAAGTCAAACACATTCAAACGAAAATTTTCGAATCAAATGAAAGTCAAATGCATTCTTAAAAGCTAATTGAATCGAATGAAAGTCAAACACATTCAAAAAAAGCTTTTTGAATCAAATGAAATTTAAATGCATTTTTCAAAGCTAATTGAATCAAATAAAAGTCTAACACATTCAAACAAAGATTTTTGAACCAAATGAAAGTTAAATGAAATTCTTCAAAGCTAATTAAAACTAATGAAAGTCAAAAGCATTCATACAAAGCTTTTTGAATAAAATTAAATTCAAATGCGTTCTTCAAAGCTAATTGAATAAAATGAAAGTCAAACACATTCAAACAAACCTTTTTGAATCAAATGAAAGTCAAATGCATTTTTAAAAGCTAATTGAATCGAATGAAACTTAAACACATTCAAACAAAGCTTTTTGAATCAAATGAAATTCAAATGAATTCTTCAAAGCTAATTGATCCAAATGAAAGTCAAACACATTCAAATAAAGCGTTTTGAATCAAATGAAAGTCAAATGCATACTTCAAAGGTAATTGAATCAAATGAAAGTCAAACACATTCAAACGAAACTTTTCGAATCAAATGAAAGTCAATTGCATTTTTAAAAGCTAATTGAATCGAATGAAAGTGAAACACATTCAAACAAAGCTTTTTGAATAAAATGAAATTAAAATGCATTCTTTAAAGCTAATTGAATAAAATGAAAGTCATACAAATTCTAACAAAGTTTTTTGAACCAAATGAAAGTCAAATGCATTCTTCAAAGCTAATTGAAAATAATGAAAGTCAAAAACATTCAAACAAACCTTCTTGAATCAAATGAAAGTCAAATGCATTCTTAAAAGCTAATTAAATCGAATGAAAGTCAAACACATTCACACAAAGCTTAATGAATCAAATAAAAGTCAAATGCATTCTTCAAAGCTAATTAATCCAAATGAAAGTCAAACACATTCAAACAAAGCTTTTTGAATCAAATGAATGTCAAATGCATTCTTCAAAGCTAATTGATCCAAATAAAAGTCAAACACATTCAAACAAAGCATTTTGAATCAAATGAAATTCAAATGAATTCTTCAAAGCTTATTGATCCAAATGAAAGTCAAACACATTCAAACAAAGCTTTTTGAATCAAATGAAAGTCAAATGCAAACTTCAAAGGTAATTGAATCAAATGAAAGTCTAACACATTCAAACGAAACTTTTCAAATCAAATGAAAGTCAAATGCATTCTTAAAAGCTAATTGAATCGAATGAAAGTCAAACACATTCAAACAAAGCTTTTTGAATCAAATGAAATTTAAATGCATTTTTCAAAGCTAATTGAATCAAAATGAAAGTTAAATGCATTCTTACAAAGATTTTTGAACCAAATGAAAGTTAAATGCATTCTTCAAAGCTAATTGAAACTAATGAAAGTCAAAAGCATTCATACAAAGCTTTTTGAATAAAATATAATTCAAATGTGTTCTTCAAAGCTAATTGAATCAAATGAAAGTCAAACACATTCAAACAAACCTTTTTGAATCAAATGAAAGTCAAATGCATTCATAAAAGCTAATTGAATCGAATGAAAGTCAAACACATTCAAACAAAGCTTTTTGAATCAAATGAAAGTCAATTGCATTCTTCAAAGCTAATTGAAACTAATGAAAGTCAAACGCATTCATACAAAGCTTTTTGAATAAAATGAAATTCAAATGCATTCTTCAAAGCTAATTGAATCAAATGAAAGTCAAACACATTCAAACAAAGCTTTTTGAATCAAATGAAAGTCAAATGCATACTTCAAAGGTAATTGAATCAAATGAAAGTCAAACACATTCAAACGAAACTTTTCGAATCAAATGAAAGTCAAATGCATTCTTAAAAGCTAATTGAATCGAATGAAAGTCAAACATATTAAAACAAAGCTTTTTTAATCAAATGAAATTTAAATGCATTTTTCAAAGCTAATTGAATCAAAATGAAAGTTAAATGCATTCTTACAAAGATTTTTGAACCAAATGAAAGTTAAATGCATTCTTCAAAGCTAATTGAAACTAATGAAAGTCAAAAGCATTCATACAAAGCTTTTTGAATAAAATGAAATTCAAATGTGTTCTTCAAAGCTAATTGAATCAAATGAAAGTCAAACACATTCAAACAAACCTTTTTGAATCAAATGAAAGTCAAATGCATTCTTAAAAGCTAATTGAATCGAATGAAAGTCAAACACATTCAAACAAAGCTTTTTGAATCAAATGAAAGTCAATTGCATTCTTCAAAGCTAATTGAAACTAATGAAAGTCAAACGCATTCATACAAAGCTTTTTGAATAAAATGAAATTCAAATGCATTCTTCAAAGCTAATTGAATCAAATGAAAGTCAAACACATTCAAACAAAGCTTTTTGAATCAAATGAAAGTCAAATGCATACTTCAAAGGTAATTGAATCAAATGAAAGTCAAACACATTCAAACGAAACTTTTCGAATCAAATGAAAGTCAAATGCATTCTTAAAAGCTAATTGAATCGAATGAAAGTCAAACACATTCAAACAAAGCTTTTTGAATCAAATGAAATTTAAATGCATTTTTCAAAGCTAATTGAATCAAAATGAAAGTTAAATGCATTCTTACAAAGATTTTTGAACCAAATGAAAGTTAAATGCATTCTTCAAAGCTAATTGAAACTAATGAAAGTCAAAAGCATTCATACAAAGCTTTTTGAATAAAATGAAATTCAAATGCGTTCTTCAAAGCTAATTGAATCAAATGAAAGTCAAACACATTCAAACAAACCTTTTTGAATCAAATGAAAGTCAAATGCATTCTTAAAAGCTAATTGAATCGAATGAAAGTCAAACACATTCAAACAAAGCTTTTTGAATCAAATGAAATTCAAATGAATTCTTCAAAGCTAATAGATCCAAATGAAAGTCAAACCAATTCAAACAAAGCTTTTTGAATCAAATGAAAGTCAAATGCATACTTCAAAGGTAATTGAATCAAATGAAAGTCAAACACATTCAAACGAAACTTTTCGAATCAAATGAAAGTCAATTGCATTTTTAAAAGCTAATTGAATCGAATGAAAGTGAAACACATTGAAACAAAGCTTTTTGAATAAAATGAAATTAAAATGCATTCTTTAAAGCTAATTGAATAAAATGAAAGTCATACAAATTCTAACAAAGTTTTTTGAACCAAATGAAAGTCAAATGCATTCTTCAAAGCTAATTGAAAATAATGAAAGTCAAAAACATTCAAACAATCCTTCTTGAATCAAATGAAAGTCAAATGCATTCTTAAAAGCTAATTAAATCGAATGAAAGTCAAACACATTCACACAAAGCTTAATGAATC
This sequence comes from Chenopodium quinoa, assembly GCF_001683475.1. Taxonomy (NCBI): domain Eukaryota; kingdom Viridiplantae; phylum Streptophyta; class Magnoliopsida; order Caryophyllales; family Amaranthaceae; genus Chenopodium; species Chenopodium quinoa. Next base: position 12,618 of record NW_018745644.1, read on the forward strand.
AAATAAAAGTCAAATGCATTCTTCAAAGCTAATTAATCCAAATGAAAGTCAAACACATTCAAACAAAGCTTTTTGAATCAAATGAAAGTCAAATGCATTCTTCAAAGCTAATTGATCCAAATGAAAGTCAAACACATTCAAACAAAGCATTTTGAATCAAATGAAATTCAAATGAATTCTTCAAAGCTTATTGATCCAAATGAAAGTCAAACACATTCAAACAAAGTTTTTTGAACCAAATGAAAGTCAAATGCATTCTTCAAAGCTAATTGAAAATAATGAAAGTCAAAAACATTCAAACAAACCTTCTTGAATCAAATGAAAGTCAAATGCATTCTTCAAAGCTAATTGATCCAAATGAAAGTCAAACACATTCAAACAAAACTTTTTGAATCAAATGAAAGTCAAATGCATTCTTCAAAGCTAGTTGAATCAAATAAAAGTCAAACACATTCAATCAAAGCTTTTTGAACCAAATAAAAGTCAAATGCATTCTTCAAAGCTAATTGAAACTAATGAAAGTCAAATACATTCATACAAACCTTTTTGAATCAAATGAAAGTCAAATGCAGTCTTAAAAGCTAATTGAATTGAATGAAAGTCAAACACATTCAATCAAAGCTTAATGAATCAAATGAAAGTCAATTGCATTCTTCAAAGCTAATTGAAACTAATGAAAGTTAAACGCATTCATACAAAGCTTTTTGAATAAAATGAAATTCAAATGCATTCTTCAAAGCTAATTGAATCAAATGAAAGTCAAACACATTCAAACAAACCTTTTTGAATCAAATGAAAGTCAAATGCATTCTTAAAAGCTAATTAAATCGAATGAAAGTCAAACACATTCAAACAAAGCTTAATGAATCAAATAAAAGTCAAATGCATTCTTCAAAGCTAATTGATCCAAATGAAAGTCAAACACATTCAAACAAAGCTTTTTGAATCAAATGAAAGTTAAATGCATTCTTCAAAGCTAATTGATCCAAATGAAAGTCAAACACATTCTAACAAAGCTTTTTGAATCAAATGAAAGTCAAATGCATTCTTCATAGGTAATTGAATCAAATGAAAGTCAAACACATTCAAACGAAAATTTTCGAATCAAATGAAGGTCAAATGCATTCTTAAAAGCTAATTGAATCGAATGAAAGTCAAACACATTCAAAAAAAGCTTTTTGAATCAAATGAAATTTAAATGCATTTTTCAAAGCTAATTGAATCAAATAAAAGTCTAACACATTCAAACAAACATTTTTGAACCAAATGAAAGTTAAATGCATTCTTCAAAGCTAATTGAAACTAATGAAAGTCAAAAGCATTCATACAAAGCTTTTTGAATAAAATGAAATTCAAATGCGTTCTTCAAAGCTAATTGAATCAAATGAAAGTCAAACACATTCAAACAAACCTTTTTGAATCAAATGAAAGTCAAATGCATTCTTAAAAGCTAATTGAATCAAATGAAAGTCAAACACATTCAAACAAAGCTTTTTGAATCAAATGAAATTCAAATGAATTCTTCAAAGCTAATTGATCCAAATGAAAGTCAAACACATTCAAACAAAGCTTTTTGAATCAAATGAAAGTCAAATGCATACTTTAAAGGTAATTGAATCAAATGAAAGTCAAACACATTCAAACGAAACTTTTCGAATCAAATGAAAGTCAATTGCATTTTTAAAAGCTAATTGAATCGAATGAAAGTGAAACACATTCAAACAAAGCTTTTTGAATAAAATGAAATTAAAATGCATTCTTTAAAGCTAATTGAATAAAATGAAAGTCATACAAATTCTAACAAAGTTTTTTGAACCAAATGAAAGTCAAATGCATTCTTCAAAGCTAATTGAAAATAAAGAAAGTCAAAAACATTCAAACAAACCTTCTTGAATCAAATGAAAGTCAAATGCATTCTTAAAAGCTAATTAAATCGAATGAAAGTCAAACACATTCACACAAAGCTTAATGAATCAAATAAAAGTCAAATGCATTCTTCAAAGCTAATTAATCCAAATGAAAGTCAAACACATTCAAACAAAGCTTTTTGAATCAAATGAAAGTCAAATGCATTCTTCAAAGCTAATTGATCCAAATAAAAGTCAAACACATTCAAACAAAGCATTTTGAATCAAATGAAATTCAAATGAATTCTTCAAAGCTTATTGATCCAAATGAAAGTCAAACACATTCAAACAAAGCTTTTTGAATCAAATGAAAGTCAAATGCAAACTTCAAAGGTAATTGAATCAAATGAAAGTCTAACACATTCAAACGAAACTTTTCAAATCAAATGAAAGTCAAATGCATTCTTAAAAGCTAATTGAATCGAATGAAAGTCAAACACATTCAAACAAAGCTTTTTGAATCAAATGAAATTTAAATGCATTTTTCAAAGCTAATTGAATCAAAATGAAAGTTAAATGCATTCTTACAAAGATTTTTGAACCAAATGAAAGTTAAATGCATTCTTCAAAGCTAATTGAAACTAATGAAAGTCAAAAGCATTCATACAAAGCTTTTTGAATAAAATGAAATTCAAATGTGTTCTTCAAAGCTAATTGAATCAAATGAAAGTCAAACACATTCAAACAAACCTTTTTGAATCAAATGAAAGTCAAATGCATTCTTAAAAGCTAATTGAATCGAATGAAAGTCAAACACATTCAAACAAAGCTTTTTGAATCAAATGAAAGTCAATTGCATTCTTCAAAGCTAATTGAAACTAATGAAAGTCAAACGCATTCATACAAAGCTTTTTGAATAAAATGAAATTCAAATGCATTCTTCAAAGCTAATTGAATCAAATGAAAGTCAAACACATTCAAACAAAGCTTTTTGAATCAAATGAAAGTCAAATGCATACTTCAAAGGTAATTGAATCAAATGAAAGTCAAACACACTCAAACGAAACTTTTCGAATCAAATGAAAGTCAAATGCATTCTTAAAAGCTAATTGAATCGAATGAAAGTCAAACATATTAAAACAAAGCTTTTTTAATCAAATGAAATTTAAATGCATTTTTCAAAGCTAATTGAATCAAAATGAAAGTTAAATGCATTCTTACAAAGATTTTTGAACCAAATGAAAGTTAAATGCATTCTTCAAAGCTAATTGAAACTAATGAAAGTCAAAAGCATTCATACAAAGCTTTTTGAATAAAATGAAATTCAAATGCGTTCTTCAAAGCTAATTGAATCAAATGAAAGTCAAACACATTCAAACAAACCTTTTTGAATCAAATGAAAGTCAAATGCATTCTTAAAAGCTACTTGAATCGAATGAAAGTCAAACACATTCAAACAAAGCTTTTTGAATCAAATGAAATTCAAATGAATTCTTCAAAGCTAATTAATCCAAATGAAAGTCAAACCAATTCAAACAAAGCTTTTTGAATCAAATGAAAGTCAAATGCATACTTCAAAGGTAATTGAATCAAATGAAAGTCAAACACATTCAAACGAAACTTTTCGAATCAAATGAAAGTCAATTGCATTTTTAAAAGCTAATTGAATCGAATGAAAGTGAAACACATTGAAACAAAGCTTTTTGAATAAAATGAAATTAAAATGCATTCTTTAAAGCTAATTGAATAAAATGAAAGTCATACAAATTCTAACAAAGTTTTTTGAACCAAATGAAAGTCAAATGCATTCTTCAAAGCTAATTGAAAATAATGAAAGTCAAAAACATTCAAACAATCCTTCTTGAATCAAATGAAAGTCAAATGCATTCTTAAAAGCTAATTAAATCGAATGAAAGTCAAACACATTCACACAAAGCTTAATGAATCAAATAAAAGTCAAATGCATTCTTCAAAGCTAATTAATCCAAATGAAAGTCAAACACATTCAAACAAAGCTTTTTGAATCAAATGAAAGTCAAATGCATTCTTCAAAGCTAATTGATCCAAATGAAAGTCAAACACATTCAAACAAAGCATTTTGAATCAAATGAAATTCAAATGAATTCTTCAAAGCTTATTGATCCAAATGAAAGTCAAACACATTCAAACAAAGTTTTTTGAACCAAATGAAAGTCAAATGCATTCTTCAAAGCTAATTGAAAATAATGAAAGTCAAAAACATTCAAACAAACCTTCTTGAATCAAATGAAAGTCAAATGCATTCTTAAAAGCTAATTAAATCGAATGAAAGTCAAACACATTCACACAAAGCTTAATGAATCAAATAAAAGTCAAATGCATTCTTCAAAGCTAATTAATCCAAATGAAAGTCAAACACATTCAAACAAAGCTTTTTGAATCAAATGAAAGTCAAATGCATTCTTCAAAGCTAATTGATCCAAATAAAAGTCAAACACATTCAAACAAAGCATTTTGAATCAAATGAAATTCAAATGAATTCTTCAAAGCTTATTGATCCAAATGAAAGTCAAACACATTCAAACAAAGCTTTTTGAATCAAATGAAAGTCAAATGCAAACTTCAAAGGTAATTGAATCAAATGAAAGTCTAACACATTCAAACGAAACTTTTCAAATCAAATGAAAGTCAAATGCATTCTTAAAAGCTAATTGAATCGAATGAAAGTCAAACACATTCAAACAAAGCTTTTTGAATCAAATGAAATTTAAATGCATTTTTCAAAGCTAATTGAATCAAAATGAAAGTTAAATGCATTCTTACAAAGATTTTTGAACCAAATGAAAGTTAAATGCATTCTTCAAAGCTAATTGAAACTAATGAAAGTCAAAAGCATTCATACAAAGCTTTTTGAATAAAATGAAATTCAAATGTGTTCTTCAAAGCTAATTGAATCAAATGAAAGTCAAACACATTCAAACAAACCTTTTTGAATCAAATGAAAGTCAAATGCATTCTTAAAAGCTAATTGAATCGAATGAAAGTCAAACACATTCAAACAAAGCTTTTTGAATCAAATGAAAGTCAATTGCATTCTTCAAAGCTAATTGAAACTAATGAAAGTCAAACGCATTCATACAAAGCTTTTTGAATAAAATGAAATTCAAATGCATTCTTCAAAGCTAATTGAATCAAATGAAAGTCAAACACATTCAAACAAAGCTTTTTGAATCAAATGAAAGTCAAATGCATACTTCAAAGGTAATTGAATCAAATGAAAGTCAAACACATTCAAACGAAACTTTTCGAATCAAATGAAAGTCAAATGCATTCTTAAAAGCTAATTGAATCGAATGAAAGTCAAACACATTCAAACAAAGCTTTTTGAATCAAATGAAATTTAAATGCATTTTTCAAAGCTAATTGAATCAAAATGAAAGTTAAATGCATTCTTACAAAGATTTTTGAACCAAATGAAAGTTAAATGCATTCTTCAAAGCTAATTGAAACTAATGAAAGTCAAAAGCATTCATACAAAGCTTTTTGAATAAAATGAAATTCAAATGCGTTCTTCAAAGCTAATTGAATCAAATGAAAGTCAAACACATTCAAACAAACCTTTTTGAATCAAATGAAAGTCAAATGCATTCTTAAAAGCTAATTGAATCGAATGAAAGTCAAACACATTCAAACAAAGCTTTTTGAATCAAATGAAATTCAAATGAATTCTTCAAAGCTAATTGATCCAAATGAAAGTCAAACCAATTCAAACAAAGCTTTTTGAATCAAATGAAAGTCAAATGCATACTTCAAAGGTAATTGAATCAAATGAAAGTCAAACACATTCAAACGAAACTTTTCGAATCAAATGAAAGTCAATTGCATTTTTAAAAGCTAATTGAATCGAATGAAAGTGAAACACATTGAAACAAAGCTTTTTGAATAAAATGAAATTAAAATGCATTCTTTAAAGCTAATTGAATAAAATGAAAGTCATACAAATTCTAACAAAGTGTTTTGAACCAAATGAAAGTCAAATGCATTCTTCAAAGCTAATTGAAAATAATGAAAGTCAAAAACATTCAAACAATCCTTCTTGAATCAAATGAAAGTCAAATGCATTCTTAAAAGCTAATTAAATCGAATGAAAGTCAAACACATTCACACAAAGCTTAATGAATCAAATAAAAGTCAAATGCATTCTTCAAAGCTAATTAATCCAAATGAAAGTCAAACACATTCAAACAAACCTTTTTGAATCAAATGAAAGTCAAATGCATTCTTAAAAGCTAATTGAATCGAATGAAAGTCAAACACATTCAAACAAAGCTTTTTGAATCAAATGAAAGTCAATTGCATTCTTCAAAGCTAATTGAAACTAATGAAAGTCAAACGCATTCATACAAAGCTTTTTGAATAAAATGAAATTCAAATGCATTCTTCAAAGCTAATTGAATCAAATGAAAGTCAAACACATTCAAACAAAGCTTTTTGAATCAAATGAAAGTCAAATGCATACTTCAAAGGTAATTGAATCAAATGAAAGTCAAACACATTCAAACGAAACTTTTCGAATCAAATGAAAGTCAAATGCATTCTTAAAAGCTAATTGAATCGAATGAAAGTCAAACACATTCAAACAAAGCTTTTTGAATCAAATGAAATTTAAATGCATTTTTCAAAGCTAATTGAATCAAAATGAAAGTTAAATGCATTCTTACAAAGATTTTTGAACCAAATGAAAGTTAAATGCATTCTTCAAAGCTAATTGAAACTAATGAAAGTCAAAAGCATTCATACAAAGCTTTTTGAATAAAATGAAATTCAAATGCGTTCTTCAAAGCTAATTGAATCAAATGAAAGTCAAACACATTCAAACAAACCTTTTTGAATCAAATGAAAGTCAAATGCATTCTTAAAAGCTAATTGAATCGAATGAAAGTCAAACACATTCAAACAAAGCTTTTTGAATCAAATGAAATTCAAATGAATTCTTCAAAGCTAATTGATCCAAATGAAAGTCAAACCAATTCAAACAAAGCTTTTTGAATCAAATGAAAGTCAAATGCATACTTCAAAGGTAATTGAATCAAATGAAAGTCAAACACATTCAAACGAAACTTTTCGAATCAAATGAAAGTAAATTGCATTTTTAAAAGCTAATTGAATCGAATGAAAGTGAAACACATTGAAACAAAGCTTTTTGAATAAAATGAAATTAAAATGCATTCTTTAAAGCTAATTGAATAAAATGAAAGTCATACAAATTCTAACAAAGTTTTTTGAACCAAATGAAAGTCAAATGCATTCTTCAAAGCTAATTGAAAATAATGAAAGTCAAAAACATTCAAACAATCCTTCTTGAATCAAATGAAAGTCAAATGCATTCTTAAAAGCTAATTAAATCGAATGAAAGTCAAACACATTCACACAAAGCTTAATGAATCAAATAAAAGTCAAATGCATTCTTCAAAGCTAATTAATCCAAATGAAAGTCAAACACATTCAAACAAAGCTTTTTGAATCAAATGAAAGTCAAATGCATTCTTCAAAGCTAATTGATCCAAATGAAAGTCAAACACATTCAAACAAAGCATTTTGAATCAAATGAAATTCAAATGAATTCTTCAAAGCTTATTGATCCAAATGAAAGTCAAACACATTCAAACAAAGTTTTTTGAACCAAATGAAAGTCAAATGCATTCTTCAAAGCTAATTGAAAATAATGAAAGTCAAAAACATTCAAACAAACCTTCTTGAATCAAATGAAAGTCAAATGCATTCTTCAAAGCTAATTGATCCAAATGAAAGTGAAACACATTCAAAAAAACTTTTTGAATCAAATGAAAGTCAAATGCATTCTTCAAAGCTAGTTGAATCAAATAAAAGTCAAACACATTCAATCAAAGCTTTTTGAACCAAATAAAAGTCAAATGCATTCTTCAAAGCTAATTGAATTGAATGAAAGTCAAACACATTCAATCAAAGCTTAATGAATCAAATGAAAGTCAATTGCATTCTTCAAAGCTAATTGAAACTAATGAAAGTCAAACGCATTCATACAAAGCTTTTTGAATAAAATGAAATTCAAATGCATTCTTCAAAGCTAATTGAATCAAATGAAAGTCAAACACATTCAAACAAAGCTTTTTGAATCAAATGAAAGTCAAATGCATACTTCAAAGGTAATTGAATCAAATGAAAGTCAAACACATTCAAACGAAACTTTTCGAATCAAATGAAAGTCAAATGCATTCTTCAAAGCTAATTGATCCAAATGAAAGTCAAACACATTCAAACAAAGCTTTTTGAATCAAATGAAAGTTAAATGCATTCTTCAAAGCTAATTGATCCAAATGAAAGTCAAACACATTCTAACAAAGCTTTTTGAATCAAATGAAAGTCAAATGTATTCTTCAAAGGTAATTGAATCAAATGAAAGTCAAACACATTCAAACGAAAATTTTCGAATCAAATGAAAGTCAAATGCATTCTTAAAAGCTAATTGAATCGAATGAAAGTCAAACACATTCAAAAAAAGCTTTTTGAATCAAATGAAATTTAAATGCATTTTTCAAAGCTAATTGAATCAAATAAAAGTCTAACACATTCAAACAAAGATTTTTAAACCAAATGAAAGTTAAATGAAATTCTTCAAAGCTAATTAAAACTAATGAAAGTCAAAAGCATTCATACAAAGCTTTTTGAATAAAATTAAATTCAAATGCGTTCTTCAAAGCTAATTGAATAAAATGAAAGTCAAACACATTCAAACAAACCTTTTTGAATCAAATGAAAGTCAAATGCATTCTTAAAAGCTAATTGAATCGAATGAAACTTAAACACATTCAAACAAAGCTTTTTGAATCAAATGAAATTCAAATGAATTCTTCAAAGCTAATTGATCCAAATGAAAGTCAAACACATTCAAACAAAGCTTTTTGAATCAAATGAAAGTCAAATTCATACTTCAAAGGTAATTGAATCAAATGAAAGTCAAACACATTCAAACGAAACTTTTCGAATCAAATGAAAGTCAATTGCATTTTTAAAAGCTAATTGAATCGAATGAAAGTGAAACACATTCAAACAAAGCTTTTTGAATAAAATGAAATTAAAATGCATTCTTTAAAGCTAATTGAATAAAATGAAAGTCATACAAATTCTAACAAAGTTTTTTGAACCAAATGAAAGTCAAATGCATTCTTCAAAGCTAATTGAAAAAAATGAAAGTCAAAAACATTCAAACAAACCTTCTTGAATCAAATGAAAGTCAAATGCATTCTTAAAAGCTAATTAAATCGAATGAAAGTCAAACACATTCACACAAAGCTTAATGAATCAAATAAAAGTCAAATGCATTCTTCAAAGCTAATTAATCCAAATGAAAGTCAAACACATTCAAACAAAGCTTTTTGAATCAAATGAAAGTCAAATGCATTCTTCAAAGCTAATTGATCCAAATAAAAGTCAAACACATTCAAACAAAGCATTTTGAATCAAATGAAATTCAAATGAATTCTTCAAAGCTTATTGATCCAAATGAAAGTCAAACACATTCAAACAAAGCTTTTTGAATCAAATGAAAGTCAAATGCAAACTTCAAAGGTAATTGAATCAAATGAAAGTCTAACACATTCAAACAAAACTTTTCAAATCAAATGAAAGTCAAATGCATTCTTAAAAGCTAATTGAATCGAATGAAAGTCAAACACATTCAAACAAAGCTTTTTGAATCAAATGAAATTTAAATGCATTTTTCAAAGCTAATTGAATCAAAATGAAAGTTAAATGCATTCTTACAAAGATTTTTGAACCAAATGAAAGTTAAATGCATTCTTCAAAGCTAATTGAAACTAATGAAAGTCAAAAGCATTCATACAAAGCTTTTTGAATCAAATGAAAGTCAAATGCATTCTTCAAAGGTAATTGAATCAAATGAAAGTCAAACACATTCAAACGAAAATTTTCGAATCAAATGAAAGTCAAATGCATTCTTAAAAGCTAATTGAATCGAATGAAAGTCAAACACATTCAAAAAAAGCTTTTTGAATCAAATGAAATTTAAATGCATTTTTCAAAGCTAATTGAATCAAATAAAAGTCTAACACATTCAAACAAAGATTTTTGAACCAAATGAAAGTTAAATGAAATTCTTCAAAGCTAATTAAAACTAATGAAAGTCAAAAGCATTCATACAAAGCTTTTTGAATAAAATTAAATTCAAATGCGTTCTTCAAAGCTAATTGAATAAAATGAAAGTCAAACACATTCAAACAAACCTTTTTGAATCAAATGAAAGTCAAATGCATTCTTAAAAGCTAATTGAATCGAATGAAACTTAAACACATTCAAACAAAGCTTTTTGAATCAAATGAAATTCAAATGAATTCTTCAAAGCTAATTGATCCAAATGAAAGTCAAACACATTCAAACAAAGCTTTTTGAATCAAATGAAAGTCAAATGCATACTTCAAAGGTAATTGAATCAAATGAAAGTCAAACACATTCAAACGAAACTTTTCGAATCAAATGAAAGTCAATTGCATTTTTAAAAGCTAATTGAATCGAATGAAAGTGAAACACATTCAAACAAAGCTTTTTGAATAAAATGAAATTAAAATGCATTCTTTAAAGCTAATTGAATAAAATGAAAGTCATACAAATTCTAACAAAGTTTTTTGAACCAAATGAAAGTCAAATGCATTCTTCAAAGCTAATTGAAAATAATGAAAGTCAAAAACATTCAAACAAACCTTCTTGAATCAAATGAAAGTCAAATGCATTCTTAAAAGCTAATTAAATCGAATGAAAGTCAAACACATTCACACAAAGCTTAATGAATCAAATAAAAGTCAAATGCATTCTTCAAAGCTAATTAATCCAAATGAAAGTCAAACACATTCAAACAAAGCTTTTTGAATCAAATGAAAGTCAAATGCATTCTTCAAAGCTAATTGATCCAAATAAAAGTCAAACACATTCAAACAAAGCATTTTGAATCAAATGAAATTCAAATGAATTCTTCAAAGCTTATTGATCCAAATGAAAGTCAAACACATTCAAACAAAGCTTTTTGAATCAAATGAAAGTCAAATGCAAACTTCAAAGGTAATTGAATCAAATGAAAGTCTAACACATTCAAACGAAACTTTTCAAATCAAATGAAAGTCAAATGCATTCTTAAAAGCTAATTGAATCGAATGAAAGTCAAACACATTCAAACAAAGCTTTTTGAATCAAATGAAATTTAAATGCATTTTTCAAAGCTAATTGAATCAAAATGAAAGTTAAATGCATTCTTACAAAGATTTTTGAACCAAATGAAAGTTAAATGCATTCTTCAAAGCTAATTGAAACTAATGAAAGTCAAAAGCATTCATACAAAGCTTTTTGAATAAAATATAATTCAAATGTGTTCTTCAAAGCTAATTGAATCAAATGAAAGTCAAACACATTCAAACAAACCTTTTTGAATCAAATGAAAGTCAAATGCATTCTTAAAAGCTAATTGAATCGAATGAAAGTCAAACACATTCAAACAAAGCTTTTTGAATCAAATGAAAGTCAATTGCATTCTTCAAAGCTAATTGAAACTAATGAAAGTCAAACGCATTCATACAAAGCTTTTTGAATAAAATGAAATTCAAATGCATTCTTCAAAGCTAATTGAATCAAATGAAAGTCAAACACATTCAAACAAAGCTTTTTGAATCAAATGAAAGTCAAATGCATACTTCAAAGGTAATTGAATCAAATGAAAGTCAAACACATTCAAACGAAACTTTTCGAATCAAATGAAAGTCAAATGCATTCTTAAAAGCTAATTGAATCGAATGAAAGTCAAACACATTCAAACAAAGCTTTTTTAATCAAATGAAATTTAAATGCATTTTTCAAAGCTAATTGAATCAAAATGAAAGTTAAATGCATTCTTACAAAGATTTTTGAACTAAATGAAAGTTAAATGCATTCTTCAAAGCTAATTGAAACTAATGAAAGTCAAAAGCATTCATACAAAGCTTTTTGAATAAAATGAAATTCAAATGCGTTCTTCAAAGCTAATTGAATCAAATGAAAGTCAAACACATTCAAACAAACCTTTTTGAATCAAATGAAAGTCAAATGCATTCTTAAAAGCTAATTGAATCGAATGAAAGTCAAACACATTCAAACAAAGCTTTTTGAATCAAATGAAATTCAAATGAATTCTTCAAAGCTAATTGATCCAAATGAAAGTCAAACCAATTCAAACAAAGCTTTTTGAATCAAATGAAAGTCAAATGCATACTTCAAAGGTAATTGAATCAAATGAAAGTCAAACACATTCAAACGAAACTTTTCGAATCAAATGAAAGTCAATTGCATTTTTAAAAGCTAATTGAATCGAATGAAAGTGAAACACATTGAAACAAAGCTTTTTGAATAAAATGAAATTAAAATGCATTCTTTAAAGCTAATTGAATAAAAAGAAAGTCATACAAATTCTAACAAAGTTTTTTGAACCAAATGAAAGTCAAATGCATTCTTCAAAGCTAATTGAAAATAATGAAAGTCAAAAACATTCAAACAAACCTTCTTGAATCAAATGAAAGTCAAATGCATTCTTAAAAGCTAATTAAATCGAATGAAAGTCAAACACATTCACACAAAGCTTAATGAATCAAATAAAAGTCAAATGCATTCTTCAAAGCTAATTAATCCAAATGAAAGTCAAACACATTCAAATAAAGCTTTTTGAATCAAATGAAAGTCAAATGCATTCTTCAAAGCTAATTGATCCAAATGAAAGTCAAACACATTCAAACAAAGCATTTTGAATCAAATGAAATTCAAATGAATTCTTCAAAGCTTATTGATCCAAATGAAAGTCAAACACATTCAAACAAAGCTTTTTAAATCAAATGAAAGTCAAATGCAAACTTCAAAGGTAATTGAATCAAATGAAAGTCAAACACATTCAAACAAAACTTTTCGAATCAAATGAAAGTCAATTGCATTCTTAAAAGCTAATTGAATCGAATGAAAGTGAAACACATTCAAACAAAGCTTTTTGAATCAATTGAAATTTAAACGCATTTTTCAAAGCTAATTGAATCAAATGAAAGTCAAACACATTCACACAAAGCTTTTTGAACCAAATGAAAGTTAAATGCATTCTTCAAAGCTAATTGAAACTAATGAAAGTCAAATACATTCATACAAACCTTTTTGAATCAAATGAAAGTCAAATGCATTCTTCAAAGCTAATTGATCTAAATGAAAGTCAAACACATTCAAACAAAACTTTTTGAATGAAATGAAAGTCAAATGCATTCTTCAAAGCTAATTGATCCAAATGAAAGTCAAACACATTCAAACAAAACTTTTTGAATCAAATGAAAGTCAAATGCATTCTTCAAAGCTAGTTGAATCAAATAAAAGTCAAAACACATTCAATCAAAGCTTTTTGAACCAAATAAAAGTCAAATGCATTCTTCAAAGCTAATTGAAACTAATGAAAGTCAAATACATTCATACAAACCTTTTTGAATCAAATGAAAGTCAAATGCAGTCTTAAAAGCTAATTGAATTGAATGAAAGTCAAACACATTCAAACAAAGCTTAATGAATCAAATGAAAGTCAATTGCATTCTTCAGAGCTAATTGAAACTAATGAAAGTCAAACGCATTCATACAAAGCTTTTTGAATAAAATGAAATTCAAATGCATTCTTCAAAGCTAATTGAATCAAATGAAAGTCAGACACATTCAAACAAACCTTTTTGAATCAAATGAAAGTCAAATGCATTCTTAAAAGCTAATTAAATCGAATGAAAGTCAAACACATTCAAACAAAGCTTAATGAATCAAATAAAAGTCAAATGCATTCTTCAAAGCTAATTGATCCAAATGAAAGTCAAACACATTCAAACAAAGCTTTTTGAATCAAATGAAAGTTAAATGCATTCTTCAAAGCTAATTGATCCAAATGAAAGTCAAACACATTCTAACAAAACTTTTTGAATCAAATGAAAGTCAAATGCATTCTTCAAAGGTAATTGAATCAAATGAAAGTCAAACACATTCAAACGAAAATTTTCGAATCAAATGAAAGTCAAATGCATTCTTAAAAGCTAATTGAATCGAATGAAAGTCAAACACATTCAAAAAAAGCTTTTTGAATCATATGAAATTTAAATGCATTTTTCAAAGCTAATTGAATCAAATAAAAGTCTAACACATTCAAACAAAGATTTTTGAACCAAATGAAAGTTAAATGCATTCTTCAAAGCTAATTAAAACTAATGAAAGTCAAAAGCATTCATACAAAGCTTTTTGAATAAAATTAAATTCAAATGCGTTCTTCAAAGCTAATTGAATAAAATGAAAGTCAAACACATTCAAAGAAACCTTTTTGAATCAAATGAAAGTCAAATGCATTCTTAAAAGCTAATTGAATCGAATGAAAGTCAAACACATTCAAACAAAGCTTTTTGAATCAAATGAATTTCAAATGAATTCTTCAAAGCTAATTGATCCAAATGAAAGTCAAACACATTCAAACAAAGCTTTTTGAATCAAATGAAAGTCAAATGCATACTTCAAAGGTAATTGAATCAAATGAAAGTCAAACACATTCAAACGAAACTTTTCGAATCAAATGAAAGTCAATTGCATTTTTAAAAGCTAATTGAATCGAATGAAAGTGAAACACATTCAAACAAAGCTTTTTGAATAAAATGAAATTAAAATGCATTCTTTAAAGCTAATTGAATAAAATGAAAGTCATACAAATTCTAACAAAGTTTTTTGAACCAACTGAAAGTCAAATGCATTCTTCAAAGCTAATTGAAAATAATGAAAGTCAAAAACATTCAAACAAACCTTCTTGAATCAAATGAAAGTCAAATGCATTCTTAAAAGCTAATTAAATCGAATGAAAGTCAAACACATTCACACAAAGCTTAATGAATCAAATAAAAGTCAAATGCATTCTTCAAAGCTAATTAATCCAAATGAAAGTCAAACACATTCAAACAAAGCTTTTTGAATCAAATGAAAGTCAAATGCATTCTTCAAAGCTAATTGATCCAAATAAAAGTCAAACACATTCAAACAAAGCATTTTGAATCAAATGAAATTCAAATGAATTCTTCAAAGCTTATTGATCCAAATGAAAGTCAAACACATTCAAACAAAGCTTTTTGAATCAAATGAAAGTCAAATGCAAACTTCAAAGGTAATTGAATCAAATGAAAGTCAAACACATTCAAACGAAACTTTTCGAATCAAATGAAAGTCAATTGCATTCTTAAAAGCTAATTGAATCGAATGAAAGTGAAACACATTCAAACAAAGCTTTTTGAATCAAATGAAATTTAAACGCATTTTTCTAAGCTAATTGAATCAAATGAAAGTCAAACACATTCACACAAAGCTTTTTGAACCAAATGAAAGTCAAATGCATTCTTCAAAGCTAATTGAAACTAATGAAAGTCAAACACATTCAAACGAAACTTTTCGAATCAAATGAAAGTCAAATGCATTCTTAAAAGCTAATTGAATCGAATGAAAGTCAAACACATTCAAACAAAGCTTTTTGAATCAAATGAAATTTAAATGCATTTTTCAAAGCTAATTGAATCAAATAAAAGTCTAACACATTCAAACAAAGATTTTTGAACCAAATGAAAGTTAAATGCATTCTTCAAAGCTAATTAAAACTAATGAAAGTCAAAAGCATTCATACAAATATTTTTGAATAAAATTAAATTCAAATGCGTTCTTCAAAGCTAATTGAATAAAATGAAAGTCAAACACATTCAAACAAACCTTTTTGAATCAAATGAAAGTCAAATGCATTCTTAAAAGCTAATTAAATCGAATGAAAGTCAAACACATTCAAACAAAGCTTTTTGAATCAAATGAAATTCAAATGAATTCTTCAAAGCTAATTGATCCAAATGAAAGTCAAACACATTCAAACAAAGCTTTTTGAATCAAATGAAAGTCAAATGCATTCTTCAAAGCTAATTGATCCAAATAAAAATCAAACACATTCAAACAAAGCATTTTGAATCAAATGAAATTCAAATGAATTCTTCAAAGCTGATTGATCCAAATGAAAGTCAAACACATTCAAACAAAGCTTTTTGAATCAAATGAAAGTCAAATGCAAACTTCAAAGGTAATTGAATCAAATGAAAGTCAAACACATTCAAACGAAACTTTTCGAATAAAATGAAAGTCAATTGCATTCTTAAAAGCTAATTGAATCGAATGAAAGTGAAACACATTCAAACAAAGCTTTTTGAATCAAATGAAATTTAAACGCATTTTTCAAAGCTAATTGAATCAAATGAAAGTCAAACACATTCACACAAAGCTTTTTGAACCAAATGAAAGTCAAATGCATTCTTCAAAGCTAATTGAAACTAATGAAAGTCAAACACATTCAAACGAAACTTTTCGAATCAAATGAAAGTCAAATGCATTCTTAAAAGCTAATTGAATCGAATGAAAGTCAAACACATTCAAACAAAGCTTTTTGAATCAAATGAAATTTAAATGCATTTTTCAAAGCTAATTGAATCAAATAAAAGTCTAACACATTCAAACAAAGATTTTTGAACCAAATGAAAGTTAAATGCATTCTTCAAAGCTAATTAAAACTAATGAAAGTCAAAAGCATTCATACAAAGCTTTTTGAATAAAATTAAATTCAAATGCGTTCTTCAAAGCTAATTGAATAAAATGAAAGTCAAACACATTCAAACAAACCTTTTTGAATCAAATGAAAGTCAAATGCATTCTTAAAAGCTAATTAAATCGAATGAAAGTCAAACACATTCAAACAAAGCTTTTTGAATCAAATGAAATTCAAATGAATTCTTCAAAGCTAATTGATCCAAATGAAAGTCAAACACATTCAAACAAAGCTTTTTGAATCAAATGAAAGTCAAATGCATACTTCAAAGGTAATTGAATCAAATGAAAGTCAAACACATTCAAACGAAACTTTTCGATTCAAATGAAAGTCAATTGCATTTTTAAAAGCTAATTGAATCGAATGAAAGTGAAACACATTGAAACAAAGCTTTTTGAATAAAATGAAATTAAAATGCATTCTTTAAAGCTAATTGAATAAAATGAAAGTCATACAAATTCTAACAAAGTTTTTTGAACCAAATGAAAGTCAAATGCATTCTTCAAAGCTAATTGAAAATAATGAAAGTCAAAAACATTCAAACAAACCTTCTTGAATCAAAGGAAAGTCAAATGCATTCTTAAAAGCTAATTAAATCGAATGAAAGTCAAACACATTCACACAAAGCTTAATGAATCATATAAAAGTCAAATGCATTCTTCAAAGCTAATTAATCCAAATGAAAGTCAAACACATTCAAACAAAGCTTTTTGAATCAAATGAAAGTCAAATGCATTCTTCAAAGCTAATTGATCCAAATGAAAGTCAAACACATTCAAACAAAGCATTTTGAATCAAATGAAATTCAAATGAATTCTTCAAAGCTTATTGATCCAAATGAAAGTCAAACACATTCAAACAAAGCTTTTTGAATCAAATGAAAGTCAAATGCAAACTTCAAAGGTAATTGAATCAAATGAAAGTCAAACACATTCAAACGAAACTTTTCGAATCAAATGAAAGTTAATTGCATTCTTAAAAGCTAATTGAATCGAATGAAAGTGAAACACATTCAAACAAAGCTTTTTGAATCAATTGAAATTTAAACGCATTTTTCAAAGCTAATTGAATCAAATGAAAGTCAAACACATTCACACAAAGCTTTTTGAACCAAATGAAAGTCAAAAGCATTCTTCAAAGCTAATTGAAACTAATGAAAGTCAAATACATTCATACAAACCTTTTTGAATAAAATGAAAGTCAAAAGCATTCTTCAAAGCTAATTGATCCAAATGAAAGTCAAACACATTCAAACAAAACTTTTTGAATCAAATGAGAGTCAAATGCATTCTTCAAAGCTAATTGATCCAAATGAAAGTCAAACACATTCAAACAAAACTTTTTGAATCAAATGAAAGTCAAATGCATTCTTCAAAGCTAATTGAAACTAATGAAAGTCAAATACATTCATACAAACCTTTTTGAATCAAATGAAAGTCAAATGCAGTCTTAAAAGCTAATTGAATCGAATGAAAGTCAAACACATTCAAACAAAGCTTAATGAATCAAATGAAAGTCAATTGCATTCTTCAAAGCTAATTGAAACTAATGAAAGTCAAACGCATTCATACAAAGATTTTTGAATAAAATTAAATTCAAATGCATTCTTCAAAGCTAATTGAATTAAATGAAAGTCAAACACATTCAAACAAACCTTTTTGAATCATATGAAAGTCAAATGCATTCTTAAAAGCTAATTAAATCGAATGAAAGTCAAACACATTCAAAACAAAGCTTAATGAATCAAATAAAAGTCAAATGCATTCTTCAAAGCTAATTGATCCAAATGAAAGTCAAACACATTCAAACAAAGCTTTTTGAATCAAATGAAAGTTAAATGCATTCTTCAAAGCTAATTGATCCAAATGAAAGTCAAACACATTCTAACAAAACTTTTTGAATCAAATGAAAGTCAAATGCATTCTTCAAAGGTAATTGAATCAAATGAAAGTCAAACACATTCAAACGAAACTTTTCGAATCAAATGAAAGTCAAATGCATTCTTAAAAGCTAATTGAATCGAATGAAAGTCAAACACATTCAAACAAAGCTTTTTGAATCAAATGAAATTTAAATGCATTTTTCAAAGCTAATTGAATCAAATAAAAGTCTAACACATTCAAACAAAGATTTTTGAACCAAATGAAAGTTAAATGCATTCTTCAAAGCTAATTAAAACTAATGAAAGTCAAAAGCATTCATACAAAGCTTTTTGAATAAAATTAAATTCAAATGCGTTCTTCAAAGCTTATAGAATCAAATGAAAGTCAAACACATTCAAACAAACCTTTTTGAATCAAATGAAAGTCAAATGCATTCTTAAAAGCTAATTGAATCGAATGAAAGTCAAACACATTCAAACAAAGCTTTTTGAATCAAATGAAATTCAAATGAATTCTTCAAAGCTAATTGATCCAAATGAAAGTCAAACACATTCAAACAAACCTTTATGAATCAAATGAAAGTCAAATGCATTCTTAAAAGCTAATTGAATCGAATGAAAGTCAAACACATTCAAACAAAGCTTTTTGAATCAAATGAAATTCAAATGAATTCTTCAAAGCTAAATGATCCAAATGAAAGTCAAACACATTCAAACAAAGCTTTTTGAATCAAATGAAAGTCAAATGCAAACTTCAAAGGTAATTGAATCAAATGAAAGTCAAACACATTCAAACGAAACTTTTCGAATCAAATGAAAGTTAATTGCATTCTTAAAAGCTAATTGAATCGAATGAAAGTGAAACACATTCAAACAAAGCTTTTTGAATCAATTGAAATTTAAACGCATTTTTCAAAGCTAATTGAATCAAATGAAAGTCAAACACATTCACACAAAGCTTTTTGAACCAAATGAAAGTCAAAAGCATTCTTCAAAGCTAATTGAAACTAATGAAAGTCAAATACATTCATACAAACCTTTTTGAATAAAATGAAAGTCAAAAGCATTCTTCAAAGCTAATTGATCCAAATGAAAGTCAAACACATTCAAACAAAACTTTTTGAATCAAATGAGAGTCAAATGCATTCTTCAAAGCTAATTGATCCAAATGAAAGTCAAACACATTCAAACAAAACTTTTTGAATCAAATGAAAGTCAAATGCATTCTTCAAAGCTAATTGAAACTAATGAAAGTCAAATACATTCATACAAACCTTTTTGAATCAAATGAAAGTCAAATGCAGTCTTAAAAGCTAATTGAATCGAATGAAAGTCAAACACATTCAAACAAAGCTTAATGAATCAAATGAAAGTCAATTGCATTCTTCAAAGCTAATTGAAACTAATGAAAGTCAAACGCATTCATACAAAGATTTTTGAATAAAATTAAATTCAAATGCATTCTTCAAAGCTAATTGAATTAAATGAAAGTCAAACACATTCAAACAAACCTTTTTGAATCATATGAAAGTCAAATGCATTCTTAAAAGCTAATTAAATCGAATGAAAGTCAAACACATTCAAACAAAGCTTAATGAATCAAATAAAAGTCAAATGCATTCTTCAAAGCTAATTGATCCAAATGAAAGTCAAACACATTCAAACAAAGCTTTTTGAATCAAATGAAAGTTAAATGCATTCTTCAAAGCTAATTGATCCAAATGAAAGTCAAACACATTCTAACAAAACTTTTTGAATCAAATGAAAGTCAAATGCATTCTTCAAAGGTAATTGAATCAAATGAAAGTCAAACACATTCAAACGAAACTTTTCGAATCAAATGAAAGTCAAATGCATTCTTAAAAGCTAATTGAATCGAATGAAAGTCAAACACATTCAAACAAAGCTTTTTGAATCAAATGAAATTTAAATGCATTTTTCAAAGCTAATTGAATCAAATAAAAGTCTAACACATTCAAACAAAGATTTTTGAACCAAATGAAAGTTAAATGCATTCTTCAAAGCTAATTAAAACTAATGAAAGTCAAAAGCATTCATACAAAGCTTTTTGAATAAAATTAAATTCAAATGCGTTCTTCAAAGCTTATAGAATCAAATGAAAGTCAAACACATTCAAACAAACCTTTTTGAATCAAATGAAAGTCAAATGCATTCTTAAAAGCTAATTGAATCGAATGAAAGTCAAACACATTCAAACAAAGCTTTTTGAATCAAATGAAATTCAAATGAATTCTTCAAAGCTAAATGATCCAAATGAAAGTCAAACACATTCAAACAAAGCTTTTTGAATCAAATGAAAGTCAAATGCATACTTCAAAGGTAATTGAATCAAATGAAAGTCAAACACATTCAAACGAAACTTTTCGAATCAAATGAAAGTCAAATGCATTCTTAATAGCTAATTGAATCGAATGAAAGTCAAACACATTCAAACAAAGCTTTTTGAATCAAATGAAATTTAAATGCATTTTTCAAAGCTAATTGAATCAAATAAAAGTCTAACACATTCAAACAAAGATTTTTGAACCAAATGAAAGTTAAATGCATTCTTCAAAGCTAATTAAAACTAATGAAAGTCAAAAGCATTCATACAAAGCTTTTTGAATAAAATTAAATTCAAATGCGTTCTTCAAAGCTTATAGAATCAAATGAAAGTCAAACACATTCAAACAAACCTTTTTGAATCAAATGAAAGTCAAATGCATTCTTAAAAGCTAATTGAATCGAATGAAAGTCAAACACATTCAAACAAAGCTTTTTGAATCAAATGAAATTCAAATGAATTCTTCAAAGCTAATTGATCCAAATGAAAGTCAAACACATTCAAACAAACCTTTATGAATCAAATGAAAGTCAAATGCATTCTTAAAAGCTAATTGAATCGAATGAAAGTCAAACACATTCAAACAAAGCTTTTTGAATCAAATGAAATTCAAATGAATTCTTCAAAGCTAAATGATCCAAATGAAAGTCAAACACATTCAAACAAAGCTTTTTGAATCAAATGAAAGTCAAATGCATACTTCAAAGGTAATTGAATCAAATGAAAGTCAAACACATTCAAACAAAAATTTTCGAATCAAATGAAAGTTAATTGCATTCTTAAAAGCTAATTGAATCGAATGAAAGTGAAACACATTCAAACAAAGCTTTTTGAATCAATTGAAATTTAAACGCATTTTTCAAAGCTAATTGAATCAAATGAAAGTCAAACACATTCACACAAAGCTTTTTGAACCAAATGAAAGTCAAAAGCATTCTTCAAAGCTAATTGAAACTAATGAAAGTCAAATACATTCATACAAACCTTTTTGAATAAAATGAAAGTCAAAAGCATTCTTCAAAGCTAATTGATCCAAATGAAAGTCAAACACATTCAAACAAAACTTTTTGAATCAAATGAGAGTCAAATGCATTCTTCAAAGCTAATTGATCCAAATGAAAGTCAAACACATTCAAACAAAACTTTTTGAATCAAATGAAAGTCAAATGCATTCTTCAAAGCTAATTGAAACTAATGAAAGTCAAATACATTCATACAAACCTTTTTGAATCAAATGAAAGTCAAATGCAGTCTTAAAAGCTAATTGAATTGAATGAAAGTCAAACACATTCAAACAAAGCTTAATGAATCAAATGAAAGTCAATTGCATTCTTCAAAGCTAATTGAAACTAATGAAAGTCAAACGCATTCATACAAAGATTTTTGAATAAAATGAAATTCAAATGCATTCTTCAAAGCTATTTGAATCAAATGAAAGTCAAACACATTCAAACAAACCTTTTTGAATCATATGAAAGTCAAATGCATTCTTAAAAGCTAATTAAATCGAATGAAAGTCAAACACATTCAAACAAAGCTTAATGAATCAAATAAAAGTCAAATGCATTCTTCAAAGCTAATTGATCCAAATGAAAGTCAAACACATTCAAACAAAGCTTTTTGAATCAAATGAAAGTTAAATGCATTCTTCAAAGCTAATTGATCTAAATGAAAGTCAAACACATTCTAACAAAACTTTTTGAATCAAATGAAAGTCAAATGCATTCTTCAAAGGTAATTGAATCAAATGAAAGTCAAACACATTCAAACGAAACTTTTCGAATCAAATGAAAGTCAAATGCATTCTTAAAAGCTAATTGAATCGAATGAAAGTCAAACACATTCAAACAAAGCTTTTTGAATCAAATGAAATTTAAATAAATTTTTCAAAGCTAATTGAATCAAATAAAAGTCTAACACATTCAAACAAAGATTTTTGAACCAAATGAAAGTTAAATGCATTCTTCAAAGCTAATTAAAACTAATGAAAGTCAAAAGCATTCATACAAAGCTTTTTGAATAAAATTAAATTCAAATGCGTTCTTCAAAGCTTATAGAATCAAATGAAAGTCAAACACATTCAAACAAACCTTTTTGAATCAAATGAAAGTCAAATGCATTCTTAAAAGCTAATTGAATCGAATGAAAGTCAAACACATTCAAACAAAGCTTTTTGAATCAAATGAAATTCAAATGAATTCTTCAAAGCTAAATGATCCAAATGAAAGTCAAACACATTCAAACAAAGCTTTTTGAATCAAATGAAAGTCAAATGTATACTTCAAAGGTAATTGAATCAAATGAAAGTCAAACACATTCAAACAAAAATTTTCGAATCAAATGAAAGTTAATTGCATTCTTAAAAGCTAATTGAATCGAATGAAAGTGAAACACATTCAAACAAAGCTTTTTGAATTAATTGAAATTTAAATGCATTTTTCAAAGCTAATTGAATCAAATGAAAGTCAAACACATTCACACAAAGCTTTTTGAACCAAATGAAAGTCAAATGCATTCTTCAAAGCTAATTGAAACTAATGAAAGTCAAATGCAGTCTTAAAAGCTAATTGAATCGAATGAAAGTCAAACACATTCAAACAAAGCTTAATGAATCAAATGAAAGTCAATTGCATTCTTCAAAGCTAATTGAAACTTTTGAAAGTCAAACGCATTCATACAAAGCTTTTTGAATAAAATGAAATTCAAATGCATTCTTCCAAGCTAATTGAATCAAATCAAAGTCAAACACATTCAAACAAACCTTTTTGAATCAAATGAAAGTCAAATGCATTCTTAAAAGCTAATTGAATCGAATGAAAGTCAAACACATTAAAAACAAAGCTTAATGAATCAAATGAAAGTCAAAATCATTCTTCAAAGCTATATGAATAGGATTAAAGTCAAACACATTCAAACAAAGCTTTTTGAATCAAATGAAAGTCAATGCATACTTCGAAGCTAATTGATCCAAATGAAAGTCAAATACATTCAAACAAAGCTTTTAAAATTAAATGAAAGTCAAATGCATTCTTCAAAGCTAATTGAATATAATGAAAGCCAAACACATTCAAACAAAGCTTTTTGAATCAAATGAAATTAAGATGCATTCTTTAAAGCTAATTGAATAAAAAGAAAGTCAAACACATTCAAACAAAGTTTTTTGAACCAAATGAAAGTCAAATGCATTCTTCAAAGCTAATTGAAACTTATGATAGTCAAACACATTCAAACAAACCTTTTTTAAATAAATGAAAGTCAAATGCATTCTTAAAAGCAAATTAGATCGAATGAAAATCAAACACATTCAAACAAAGCTTTTTGAGTCAAATGAAAGTAAAATGCATTCTTCAAACCTAATTTATTTAAATGAAAGTCAATCACATTGAAACAAAGCTTTTTGAATCAAATGAAAGTCAAATGCATACTTCAAAGGTAATTGATCCAAATGAAAGTCAAATACATTCAAACAATGCTTTTTAAATCAAATGAAAGTCAAATGCATTATTCAAAGCTAATTGAATATAATGAAAGTCAAACACATTCAAACAAAGCTTTTTGAATCAAATGAAATTAAAATGCATTCTTTAAAGCTAATTGAATAAAATGAAAGTCATACAAATTCAAACAAAGTGTTTTGAACCAAATGAAAGTCAAATGCATTCTTCAAAGCTAATTGAAAATAATGAAAGTCAAAAACATTCAAACAAACCTTCTTGAATCAAATGAAAGTCAAATGCATTCTTAAAAGCTAATTAAATCGAATGAAAGTCAAACACATTCAAACAAAGCTTAATGAATCAAATAAAAGTCAAATGCATTCTTCAAAGCTAATTGATCCAAATGAAAGTCAAACGCATTCAAACAAAGCTTTTTGAATCAAATGAAAGTCAAATGCATTCTTCAAAGCTAATTGAAACTAATGAAAGTCAAACACATTCAAACAAAACTTTTTGAATAAAATGAAAGTCAAATGCATTCTTCAAAGGTAATTGAATCAAATGAAAGTCAAACACATTCAAACGAAACTTTTCGAATCAAATGAAAGTCAAATGCATTCTTAAAAGCTAATTGAATCGAATGAAAGTCAAACACATTCAAACAAAGCTTTTTGAATCAAATGAAATTAAGATGCATTCTTTAAAGCTAATTGAATAAAATGAAAGTCAAACACATTCAAACAAAGTTTTTTGAACCAAATGAAAGTCAAATGCATTCTTCAAAGCTAATTGAAACTTATGATAGTCAAACACATTCAAACAAACCTTTTTGAAATAAATGAAAGTCAAATGCATTCTTAAAAGCAAATTAGATCGAATGAAAATCAAACACATTCAAACAAAGCTTTTTGAGTCAAATGAAAGTAAAATGCATTCTTCAAACCTAATTTATTCAAATGAAAGTCAATCACATTGAAACAAAGCTTTTTGAATCAAATGAAAGTCAAATGCATACTTCAAAGGTAATTGATCCAAATGAAAGTCAAATACATTCAAACAATGCTTTTTAAATCAAATGAAAGTCAAATGCATTATTCAAAGCTAATTGAATATAATGAAAGTCAAACACATTCAAACAAAGCTTTTTGAATCAAATGAAATTAAAATGCATTCTTTAAAGCTAATTGAATAAAATGAAAGTCATACAAATTCAAACAAAGTGTTTTGAACCAAATGAAAGTCAAATGCATTCTTCAAAGCTAATTGAAAATAATGAAAGTCAAAAACATTCAAACAAACCTTCTTGAATCAAATGAAAGTCAAATGCATTCTTAAAAAGCTAATTAAATCGAATGAAAGTCAAACACATTCAAACAAAGCTTAATGAATCAAATAAAAGTCAAATGCATTCTTCAAAGCTAATTGATCCAAATGAAAGTCAAACGCATTCAAACAAAGCTTTTTGAATCAAATGAAAGTCAAATGCATTCTTCAAAGCTAATTGAAACTAATGAAAGTCAAACACATTCAAACAAAACTTTTTGAATAAAATGAAAGTCAAATGCATTCTTCAAAGGTAATTGAATCAAATGAAAGTCAAACACATTCAAACGAAACTTTTCGAATCAAATGAAAGTCAAATGCATTCTTAAAAGCTTATTGAATCGAATGAAAGTCAAACACATTCAAACAAAGCTTTTTGAATCAAATGAAATTTAAATGCATTTTTCAAAGCTAATTGAATCAAATAAAAGTCTAACACATTCAAACAAAGATTTTTGAACCAAATGAAAGTTAAATGCATTCTTCAAAGCTAATTTAAACTAATGAAAGTCAAAAGCATTCATACAAAGCTTTTTGAATAAAATGAAATTCAAATGCGTTCTTCAAAGCTAATTGAATCGATGAAAGTCAAACACATTCAAACAAACCTTTTTGAATCAAATGAAAGTCAAATGCATTCTTAAAAGCTAATTGAATCGAATGAAAGTCAAACACATTCTAACAAAGCTTTTTGAATCAAATGAAATTCAAATGAGATCTTCAAAGCTAATTGATCCAAATGAAAGTCAAAACACATTCAAACAAAGCTTTTTGAATCAAATGAAAACCCTTAACTAGGCTCTGATACCAGATGATGTAAATCTAAATACCCCCTCCCGAATATGGGTTGATGGATTTAAAAATACTTATAGTTAGAATATTCAGATATCATGGAACAAGATAAAAGGGCCAAAACTCAAGGACACACTCAAAGTTTTTGGGGTTTTAGGCCAGAGATAAGACTCACTCAATCTCTCCTAAGCTTATCACTCAAGACTCACTCAAAGCAATAAGGGAACACTTGAACTTGAGACAAACTCTAAGTTAAAATGCTATAAACACAAGGTTTTTTATCAAATCTCAAAACTACCTTTTTAATTTCTGTTTTGCTCTCCCTTTTATAGAGGAAAGGAGCAGCAAAAGCACACCAAAAGCCAAGGAAACCGTCCAAGAATGAAAGGCCAACAACCAATGGTTTCCTCCTTGATTTAAGCCTTGATTTAAACTAAGTAATGAAAGCATAATAAAGCTTATTGATAACCCCCCCATTACAACCGGCCAAGAGCTAGATTCTTGGCATTATTTCAGCAACATTAACTAGCACATAAGTTAATAATAGATAGTAAATGGCCTAGGATCCACACGCCCAAAATAGTCATGAAATGCGTCCAAAATGTGATGCTAGCCAACCGTGTACCAATCTTTAATCTTCCCATGAAATGCAGCATAGAATTTCACCCTTCTTTGTGAATGGGAAAAACCCAAGAGTCTCTAAGACTAAAGCAACAGGTTCATTAGATGTCCACTTTGGATCATTCCCCCCTTCTTCAAAAGAGTTTGCCCTCAAACTTGAATCATCAAAGTATGGTGATAAATACCCTACATTGAAAGTCGCACTAACACCCATCAATTTGTCTGGTAGCTCAATTTTGTAAGCACTATCGTTCACCCTCTCAAGAACCTTAAAAGGACCATCAGAACGAGGCATAAGCTTGTTTTTGCGAAGCTTAGGGAACCTCTCCTTCCTCAAATGCACCCAAACCAAGTCCCCGGGATGAAAAATAGGCTGTTTGCGTTTCTTATTGGCTCGCTCTTGGTATTTTTTATTCATCTCCTCAATTCTTTTCTTCACTTGCTCACAGGTTTTTTGAAAGGTTTCCACCCTCTTTTTAGCATCTTTCTCTACCATGTCACTCTTAACCATAGGAACAAGATCAATCGGCACAAATGGGTTCACTCCATAAACTACTTCAAATGGAGAACGGGAAGTAGTTAGGGAATGAGCTCTATTGTAAGCAAACTCCGCATGGGCTAATTTCATGTCCCAATCTTTTTGCGTTTTGCTCACAAGACCTCGTAACAAAGTACCCAAAGTTCTATTAGTGACCTCGGTTTGCCCATCGGTTTGGGGATGATGCGAGGTACTAAATAGTAACTTGGTACCCACAAGTTTCCATAGGGTTCTCCAAAAGTGACTAAGGAATTTGGAGTCCCTATCAGATACTATACTTTGAGGAATGCCATGGAGTTTGACAATTTCCTTGAAGTACAGCTCGGCCACTTTCACGGCATCATCAGTTTTATTACAAGCTACAAAGTGTGCCATTTTAGAGAATCTATCTACAACAACCATGATGCTATCTCTTCCCCTTTGAGTGCGAGGCAATCCAACAATGAAATCCATGCTAACACTTTCCCATGGAGCATCCGGAACTGGCAACGGAGTATAAAGACCCTTTGTGAAGTGTCCCTTAGCCTTTTGACAAGTAGCACATCTCTCCACAACATGAGTAACATCCTTGATCATTCTAGGCCAATAGAAGTGTTCACCTAGAATATCAAGAGTCTTTTGTATCCCAAAATGACCGGCTAAACCTCCACCATGCACTTCTCTCACTAATAACTCCCTAACCCCACTCTTCGGAACACATAGCTTGTTACCTTTAAAGAGGTAGCCATCTTGTCTCACAAACTCTTTGGTAGGATTCTCTATCTCGCTAGCAAAGTCGGGATCATTTATGTAACATTCCTTGAGTTGTTCAAAACCCAAGATCTTAGCATCCACCATTGAAAGTAAGTAGCTCCGACGAGACAATGCATCGGCCACAACATTACTCTTTCCATCCTTGTACTTGGAGCTAAAGGTAAATGATTGGAGAAACTCCACCCATTTAGTATGTCTCTTGTTGAGTTTTTGTTGCCCATGAATAAATTTCAGAGCCTCATGATCGGAATGAAGAACAAATGGTTTTGGTCTAAGGTAGTGAGACCAATGATCAAGTGCTCTAACTATGGCATAGAACTCACGGTCATAAGTGGAATAGTTCAACTTAGCCCCATTCAACTTCTCACTAAAGTAACTCACGGGCTTCTTCTCTTGAATCAAAACAACACCTATTCCAATCCCACTTGCATCACACTCTACCTCAAACACTTTGTTGAAATCTGGTAGCACAAGTATAGGAGCGTTGCAATGCATATGTTTAACCTTCTCAAAGGCTCGTTGAGCATTTTCTTCCCATACGAACTCACCCTTTTTGGTCAACTCGGTGATTAGAGCCATGATGGTAGAGAAGTTTTTGATGAACCGCCTATAGAAGGAGGCAAGTCCATGAAAACTTCTAACTTCGTGCACATTGGTTGGAGCCAACCAAGACTGGACTGCTTTTACCTTCTCCGGATCTACATGAACCCCCTCTCCTGTTACAATGTATCCTAAGAATACAACACTAGGAGTCATGAATACACATTTTTCAAGCTTACCATACAACTTCACCTCCCTCAATTTTTCAAACAATCTCCTCAAATGAATTACATGATCATCATTGTTTTTACTATACACAAGAATGTCATCTAAGTAAACAACAACAAAATCATTAAGAAAAGGACGGAGAACTTCATTCATCAATCTCATGAAGGAGCTTGGGCGTTGCAAAGCCCAAATGGCATCACTAACCACTCATACAACCCTTGTTTTGTTTTGAAAGTCGTCTTCCACTCATCCCCCTCTCGAATTCTCATTTGATGGTACCCACTCCTTAAATCTATTTTGGAAAAGACTAAGGCACCACTCAACTCATCTAACATATCTTGCAATCGAGGCATAGGAAAACGGTATTTGACCGTTATATTGTTAATGGAACGACTATCAACACACATTCTCCAAGTACCATCTTTTTTTGGTACTAAGAGGGCTGGAACCGCGCAAGGACTAAGGCTTTCTTTCACATAACCTCTCTCAAGTAATTCGTTCACTTGCTTTTCAAGTTCCTTACTCTCTTCCGGATTACACCTATAGGCAGCCTTGTTGGGCAAAGGTGCTCCTGGAATTAAGTCAATGGCGTGCTCAATGCCTCTAATTGGAGGTAGGCCTTTGGGCAAGTCATTGGGGAACACATCTTGGTACTCTTCTAATAACTCATTTAGCATGGATGAGTTAATACAAGTAGTACCATTATCATCTTTGGTCCTTACCACCAAAGCATAACCTCCCCCCAATTTTTTCATTATTCGTTCATATTCATTACAAGTTACAAGATAGTTGCTTTTCTCTTTTTCTTTCTTAGAAACTTTAGGAGGTAAAGGCACTAACTTAACTTTTCTACCATTTTTGGTAGTTACAATATACACATTAGTTTTCCCTTTATGCTCCGAATCATGATCAAACTGCCACGGTCTTCCAAGCAACAAATGACACGCATCCATAGGAAGAATATCACACCAACGCTCATCTTCGAACCCTCCAATGGAATAAGACACCAATGCTTGCTTCTTGACTCTAATGCTTGTGCCATCATTCAACCAATTGAGCTTGTAAGGTTCACCATGGTCTCTAGTTGGTAGCTTCAATTTACTCATAGCCTCGGATGAAACAACATCTGTTTGGGCACCACTATCAACAATCACATTGCAAGTCTTCTCTCCTATCTTGCATCTAGTGTGGAACAAGTTGTTTCGTTGTTTAAGATCAATTTCGGGTTCATTATACAAGATTCTACGAACCACCATCATGTTGAACTCATCTTCGGGTTGAATCTCTTCCTCATACTCTTCATCAAACTCGCAACCCTCCTCATGAGCCACAAAGTTATAGACCTTTTCTTCCTCATCCATGAGAGCACATTGAGAGGCTGTTAACACACTCTTACTAGGACATTCCGATGCAATATGTCCTCTCCCATGACACTTGAAGCATTTTCTCCTAGTTGAAAGCTCACTAGGCGAAACTACTTGTTTTTCTTTCCCTTTTGATGAGCTAGGTGAAAAGGTTTTACTTTGAAAAGTACTCCCTTTAGAGTTGAAAGGAGTAAATTTCGAAGTATTCTTGAAAGAAGAAGTTTTGGGCTTCTCTTTCTCCCTTTCTTATTTAAGTTGAGACTCATACTTCAAAGCTAGTTTGCATACATCACTAAAAGTGGCATAATGAGTAACTTCCACTTTCCTATTAATTTCTTTGGTCAACCCCTTGACAAATCTAGCAATTTTGTAAGCCTCCTTTTTCTTGCAAGTCGCAAGTCAAGCCTAACCTTTCAAATTCTTTTATGTAATCCTCCATACTCATGTTTCTTGTGAAAGGTGGGTTAATTTTAAGTATTGATCTTGTTCATACTCTTTACTTACCCATTTTTCCCTCATTTTCTTTTTTAATTTTTCCCACGAGTCTATCTTATCTTTCCCTTCTCTTCTTCTATTTGACTTGAGGTTTTCATACCACAATGCAGCTAGTTTAGTGAGTTTAAGGACAGCCAACTTGAACCGTTTCCTATCATCATACCCCTTGTAATCAAAAACGGTTTCAAATTGCCTAACCCAATCTAAGAAAGCCTCACAATCATGCCCTCCATCAAATTCATGCATATCAATTTTTAGACCCCTATCTTCATCAAATTGTCTAAAATTGTTACCACTATTTTCATCCTCCTCCTCTAATTCATTTATTTTCCTAGTGGCTTTAAGGAGCATATCAGATATGGCATCCATCCTAGTATCTTGTTGTGCCCTAGAGACTTCACTCTCTTCTGTTTTTTTCTCCAAATTCTCCAATTTTTCAGTGATTACTTGCAACATTCTAGCAAGCTCCTCACTAGACATGATTTCCACTATTTTTTGCTTGGATATTACAAGTACAATGAAAACTGCCGAAATTAGAGACAAAATGAAAAACGAAAATTGCCTCTAGACTCTCAAAGGCTTACAAATTCAGAATATTCAGATCAAAACAACCAATTTGCAAAAAAGAAATTCCTCAAAAGCTTTTCGGATGAGGGAGAAATCTTCAATTGAATTCTGCCTTCCCGGTTTTGCCTCTTTTCTGCGCTGCTGCGAAAAAACCTGCCCAGTTTATTAGCAGAAAGATTCCAAAATATCTGATAATTTTTTGTGAGTAATCTACGCAAAAAAATATCCAGATTCAAAAAAGAAATAACTCGATTTGGACAGAAAACGAAGGAGATATGTCCTTCTCAAACCGCAACTCCAAACTGATTGAATTCTGCCGTTTTGCTCCAAACGCCTTCAAACTCGATTTTCTTTAAGAAAACCCTTAACTAGGCTCTGATACCAGATGATGTAAATCTAAATACCCCCTCCCGAATATGGATTGATGGATTTAAAAAATACTTATAGTTAGAATACTCAGATATCATGGAACAAGATAAAAGGGCCAAAACTCAAGGACACACTCAAAGTTTTGGGGTTTTAGGCCAGAGATAAGACTCACTCAATCTCTCCTAAGCTTATCACTCAAGACTCACTCAAAGCAATAAGGGAACACTTGAACTTGAGACAAACTCTAAGTTAAAATGCTATAAACACAAGGTTTTTTATCAAATCTCAAAACTACCTTTTAATTTCTGTTTTGCTCTCCCTTTTATAGAGGAAAGGAGCAGCAAAAGCACACCAAAAGCCAAGGAAACCGTCCAAGAATGAAAGGCCAACAACCAATGGTTTCCTCCTTGATTTAAGCCTTGATTTAAACTAAGTAATGAAAGCATAATAAAGCCTATTGATAACCCCCCCATTACAACCGGCCAAGAGCTAGATTCTTGGCATTATTTTCAGCAACATTAACTAGCACATAAGTTAATAATAGATAGTAAATGGCCTAGGATCCACACGCCCAAAATAGTCATGAAATGCGTCCAAAATGTGATGCTAGCCAACCGTGTACCAATCTTCAATCTTCCCATGAAATGCAGCATAGAATTTCACCCTTCTTTGTGAATGGAAAAACCCAAGAATCTCTAAGACTAAAGCAACAGGTTCATTAGATGTCCACTTTGGATCACAAAGCTTTTTGAAT
>NW_018745645.1:0-35017 GCF_001683475.1 Chenopodium quinoa
TTGAGAAAATGAAAGTCAAATACATTCTACAAAGTAAATTTAATCAAATGAAAGTTAAACACAGTCAAACTAAGTTTATTTGATTCAAATGAAAGTCAAATACATTCTACAAAGCTAATTGAATCAAATGAAAGTCAAACACATTCAAACAAAGCTTATTGAATCAAATGGAAGTCAAATACATTCTACAAAGCTAATTGAATCAAATTAAAGTCAAACACATTCAAACAAAGCTAATTGAATTAACTGAAAGTCAAATACATTCAACAAAGCGAATTGAATCAAATGAAAGTCAAACTCATTCAAACAAAGCTAATTGAATCAAATGAAAGTCAAAAACATTCAAACAAAGATTTCGTATTAAATGAAAGTCAAATACATTCTACAAAGCTAATTGAATCAAATGAAAGTCAAACACATTCAAGTAAAGCTATTTGATTCAAATGAAAGTCAAATACATTCTACAAAGCTAATTGAATCAAATGAAAGTCAAACACATTCAAACAAAGCTATTTTAATTAAATGAATGTCAAATACATTCTACAAAGCTAATTGAATCAAATGAAAGTCAAACACATTCAAACAAAGCTATTTTAATCAAATGAAATTCGAATACATTCTACAAAGCTAATTGAATCAAATTAAAGTCAAACACATTCAAACAAAGCTAATTGAATTAACTGAAAGTCAAATTCATTCAACAAAGCGAATTGAATCAAATGAAAGTCAAACTCATTCAAACAAAGCTAATTGAATCAAATGAAAGTCAAAAACATTCAAACAAAGATTTCAAAGTCAAATACATTCTACAAAGCTAATTGAATCAAATGAAAGTCAAACACATTCAAGAAGCTATTTGATTTCAAATGAAAGTCAAATACATTCTACAAAGCTAATTGAATCAAATGAAAGTCAAACACATTCAAACAAAGCTATTTTAATTAAATGAAGTCAAATACATTCTACAAAGCTAATTGAATCAAATGAAAGTCAAACACATTCAAACAAAGCTATTTTAATCAAATGAAATTCGAATACATTCTACAAAGCTAATTGAATCAAATAAAAGTCAAACACATTCAAACAAAGCTATTTGAATGAAATGAGAGTCAAACACGTTCAAAGATAGCTAATTAAATCAAATAAGAGTCAAACACATTCTACAAAGCTAATTGAATCAAATAAAAGTCAAACACATTCAAACAAAGCCTTTTAAATCAAATAAAAGCCAAACACATTCAAAAAAAGCTTTTTAATTTAATTGAAAATCAAACACATTCAAACAAAGCTATTTAAATCAAATGAAAGTGAAATGCAATCTACAAAGCAAATTGAATCAAATGAAATCAATCACATTCAAACAAAGCTATTTGAATCAAATGAAAGTCAAATACATTCTACAAAGCTAATTGAATCAAATGAAAGTCAAACACTTTCAAACAATGCTTTTTGAATCAAATAAAAGTCAAATACATTCTACAAAGCTATTTGAATCAAATGAAAGTTAAATACATTTTACAAATCTATTTGAATCAAATGAGAGTCAAATACATTCAAACAAAGCAAATTAAATCAAATAAAAGTCAAATACATCTACAAAGCTAATTGAATCAAATGAAAGTCAAACACATTTAAACAAAGCTATTGGAATCAAATATAAGTCAAATACATTCTACAAAGCTAATTGAATCAAATGAAAGTCAAACACATTCAAACAAAAGCTAATTGAATCAAATGAGAGTCAAATACATTCAAACAAAGCTAATTAAATCAAATAAAAGTCAAATACATTCTACAAAGCTAATTGAATCAAATGAAAGTCAATCACATTCAAACAAAGCTATTTAAATCAAATGAAAGTCAAATACATTCTACAAAGCTAATTGAATCAAATGAAAGTCAAACACTTTCAAACAATGCTTTTTGAATCAAATAAAAGTCAAATACATTCTACAAAGCTATTTGAATCAAATGAAAAGTCAAATACATTTTACAAATCTATTTGAATCAAATGAAGAGTCAAATACATTCTAAACAAAGCAAATTAAATCAAATAAAAGTCAAATACATTCTACAAAGCTAATTGAATCAAATGAAAATCAAACACATTTAAACAAAGCTATTGGAATCAAATATAAGTCAAATACATTCTACAAAGCTAATTGAATCAAAATGAAAGTCAAACACATTCAAACAAAGCTAATTGAATCAAATGAGAGTCAAATACATTCAAACAAGCTAATTAAATCAAATAAAAGTCAAATACAGTCTACAAAGCTAATTGAATCAAATGAAAGTCAAACACATTCAAACAAAGCTAATTGAATCAAATGAAAGTCAAATATATTCAATGAAGCTATTGAATCAAATTAAAGTCAAACACATTCAAACAAAGCTATTTGAATCAAATGAAAGTCAAACACATTCAAACAAAGCTATTTTAATCAAATGAAAGTCAAATACATTCTACAAAGCTAATTGAATCAAATGAAAGTCAAACACATTCAAAACAAAGCTATTTGAATAAAATAAAGTCAAATACATTCTATAAAGCTTATTGAAACAAATGAAAGTCAATCACATTCCTACAAAGCTATTTGAATCAAATGAAAGTCAATCACATTCCTACAAAGCTATTTGAATCAACGAAAGTCAAAATGCATTCTACAAAGCTAATTGAATCAAATGAAAGTTAAACACATTCAAACAATGCTATTTGAATCAAATGAAAGTCAAATACATTCTACTAAGCTAATTGAACCAAATGAAAGTCAAACACATTCAAACAAAGCTATTTGAATCAAATGACAGTCAAATACATTTTACAAAGCTAAATGAAAGTCAAACACATTCAAACAACGCTAATTGAATCAAATGAAAGTCAAACATATTCCAACAAAGCTATTTTAATCAAATGAATGTCAAATACGTTCAACAAAGCTAATTGTATCAAATGAAAGTGAAAACACATTCAAATAAAGCTATTTGAATCAAATGAAAGTCAAACGCATTCAACAAAGTTATTTAAATCAAATGAAAATTAAATGCATTCTACAAAGCTAATTGTATCAAATGAAAGTTAAACACATTCAAACAAAGCTATTTGAATCAAATGAGAGTCAAATACATTCAAACAAAGCTAATTAAATCAAATAAAAGTCAAATACATTCTACAAAGCTAATTGAATCAAATGAAAGTCAAACGCATTCAAACAAAGTTATTTAAATCAAATGAAAGTGAAATGCATTCTACAAAGCTAACTGAATCAAATGAAAGTTAAACACATTCAAACAAAGCTTTTTGAATCAAATGAGAGTCAAATACATTCAAACAAAGCTATTTGAAGAAAATGAAAGTCAAATACATTCCACAAAGCTAAGTAAATCAAATGAAAGTCAAACACATTCAAACAAAGCTATTTGAAGAAAATGAAAGTCAAATACATTCTACAAAGCAAATTGATTCAAATGAAAGTCAAACACTATCAAACAAAGTTATTTGATTCAAATGAAAGTCAAATACATTCTACATAGCTAATTGAATAAAATGAAAGTCAAACACATTCAAACAAAGCTAATTAAATCAAATAAAAGTCAAATACATTCTACAAAGTAAATTGAATCATATAAAAGTCAAACACATTCAAACAAAGCTAATTGAATCAAATGGAAGTCAAATACATTCTACAAAGCTAATTGAATCAAATTAAAGTCAAACACATTCAAACAAAGCTAATTGAATTAACTGAAAGTCAAATACATTCTACAAAGCGAATTGAATCAAATGAAAGTCAAACACATTGAAACAAAGCTAATTGAATCAAATGAAAGTCAAACACATTCAAACAAAGATTCGTATTAAATGAAAGTCAAATACATTCTACAAAGCTAATTGAATCAAATGAAAGTCAAACACATTCAAATAAAGCTAATTGAATCAAATGAAAGTCAAACACATTTAAACAAAGCTATTTGAATCAAATGAGAGTCAAATAAATTCAAACAAAGCTAATTAAATCAAATAAAAGTAAAATACATTCTACAAAGCTAATTGCATCAAATGAAAGTCAAACACATTCAAACAAAGCCTTTTAAATCAAATGAAAGTCAAACACATTCAAAAAAAGCTTTTTAATTTAAATGAAAGTCAAACACATTCAAACAAAGCTATATTAATCAAATGAATGTGAAATGCATTCTACAAAGCAAATTGAATTAAATGAAATTAAAACACATTCAAACAAAGCTATTTGAATCAAACGACAGTCAAATACATTCTACAAAGCTAATTTAATCAAATGAAAGTCAAACACATTCAAACAAAGTTATTTAAATTAAATAGAAGTGAAATGCATTCTACAAAGCTAATTGAATCAAATGAAAGTTAAACACATTCAAACAACGCTATTTGAATCAAATGAAAGTCAAATACATTCTACTATGCTAATTGAATCAAATGAAAGTCAAACACATTCAAACAAAGCTATTTGAATCAAATGACAGTCAAATGCATTTTACAAAGCTAGTTGAATCAAATGAAAGTCAAACACATTCAAACAAAGCTAATTGAATCAAATGAAAGTCAAACATATTCCAACAAAGCTATTTTAATCAAATGAGTGTCAAATACGTTCAACAAAGCTAATTGTATCAAATGAAAGTCAAACACATTCAAATAAAGCTATTTGAATCAAATGAAAGTCAAACGCATTAAAACAAAGTTATTTAAATCAAATGAAAGTGAAATGCATTTTACAAAGCTAATTGAATCAAATGAAAGTTAAACACATTCAAACAAAGCTATTTGAATCAAATGAGAGTCAAATACATTCAAACAAAGCTAATTAAATCAAATAAAAGTCAAATACATTCTACAAAGCTAATTGAATCAAATGAAAGTCAAACACATTCAAACAAAGAAAATTGAATCAAATGAAAGTCAAACACATTCAAACAAAGCTATTTTAATCAAATGAAAGTCGAATACATACTACAAAGCTAATTGAATCAAATAAAAGTCAAACATATTCAAACAAAGCTATTTGAATCAAATGAAAGTCAAACACGTTCAAACATAGCTAATTAAATCAAATAAGAGTCAAATACATTCTACAAAGCTAATTGAATCAAATAAAAGTCAAACACATTCAAACAAAGCCTTTTAAATCAAATAAAAGTCAAACACATTCAAAAAAAGCTTTTTAATTTAAATGAAAGTCAAACACATTCAAACAAAGCTATATAAATCAAATGAAAGTGAAATGCAATCTACAAAGCAAATTGAATCAAATGAAATTCAATCACATTCAAACAAAGCTATTTGAATCAAATGAAAATCAAATACATTCTACAAAGCTAATTGAATCAAATGAAACTCAAACACTTTCAAACAATGCTTTTTGAATCAAATAAAAGTCAAATACATTCTACAAAGCTATTTGAATCAAATAAAAGTCAAATACATTTTACAAAGCTATTTGAATAAAATGAGAGTCAAATACATTCAAACAAAGCAAATTAAATCAAATAAAAGTTAAATACATTCTACAAAGCTAATTGAATCAAATGAAAGTCAAACACATTTAAACAAAGCTATTGGAATCAAATAAAAGTCAAATACATTCTACAAAGCTAATTGAATCAAATGAATGTCAAACACATTCAAACAAAGCTATTTGAATCAAATGAGAGTCAAATACATTCAAACAAAGCTAACTAAATCAAATAAAAGTCAAATACATTCTACAAAGCTAATTGAATCAAATGAAAGTCAAACACATTCAAACAAAGCTAATTGAATCAAATGAAAGTCAAATATATTCAATGAAGCTAATTGAATCAAATTAAAGTCAAACACATTCAAACAAAGCTATTTGAATCAAATGAAAGTCAAACACATTCAAACAAAGCTATTTTAATCAAATGAAAGTCAAATACATTCTACAAAGCTAATTGAATCAAATGAAAGTCAAACACATTCAAACAAAGCTATTTGAATAAAATGAAAGTCAAATACATTCTACACAGCTTATTGAAACAAATGAATGTCAAACACATTCAAACAAAGTTATTTGAATCAAATGAAGTCTATTACATTCTACAAAGCTAATTGAATCAAACGAAAGTCAAACACATTCAAACAAAGCTATTTGAATCAAATGAGAGTCAAATAAATTCAAACAAAGCTAATTGAATCAAATAAAAGTCGAACACATTCAAACAAAGCTAATTAAATTAAATGGAAGTCAAATACATTCTACAAAAACTAATTGAATTGAATGAAAGTCAAATACATTCAAAATAAGCTAATTGAATCAAATGAAAGTCAAATACATTCAAACAAAGCTTTCGAATCAAATGAAAGTCAAATACATTCTACAAAGCTAATTGAATCAAAGAAAGTCAAACACATTCAAACAAAGCTATTTGAATCAAATGAAAGTCAAACAAATTCAAATAAAGCTATTTGAATCAAATGAGAGTCAAATACATTCTACAAAGCTAATTGGATCAAATGAAAGTCAAACACATTCAAACAAAGCTATTTAAATCAAATGGAAGTCAAATACATTCTACAAAGCTATTGAATTAAATGAAAGTCAATCACATTCCTACAAAGCTATTTGAATCAAATGAAAGTCAAATACGTTCTACAAAGCTAATTGTATCAAATAAAAGTCAAACACATTCAAACAAAGTTATTTAAATCAAATGGAAGTGAAATGCATTCTACAAAGCTAATTGAATCAAATGAAAGTTAAACACATTCAAACAATGCTATTTGAATCAAATGAAAGTTAAATACATTCTACTAAGCTAATTGAACCAAATGAAAGTCAAACACATTCAAACAAAGCTATTTGAATCAAATGACAGTCAAATACATTTTACAAAGCTAGTTGAATCAAATGAAAGTCAAACAAATTCAAACAACGCTAATTGAATCAAATGAAAGTCAAACATATTCCAACAAAGCTATTTTAATCAAATGAATGTCAAATACGTTCAACAAAGCTAATTGTATCAAATGAAAGTGAAACACATTCAAATAAAGCTATTTGAATCAAATGAAAGTCAAACGCATTCAAACAAAGTTATTTAAATCAAATGAAAATTAAATGCATTCTACAAAGCTAATTGTATCAAATGAAAGTTAAACACATTCAAACAAAGCTATTTGAATCAAATGAGAGTCAAATACATTCAAACAAAGCTAATTAAATCAAATAAAAGTCAAATACATTCTACAAAGCTAATTGAATCAAATGAAAGTCAAACGCATTCAAACAAAGTTATTTAAATCAAATGAAAGTGAAATGCATTCTACAAAGCTAACTGAATCAAATGAAAGTTAAACACATTCAAACAAAGCTTTTTGAATCAAATGAGAGTCAAATACATTCCACAAAGCTAATTAAATCAAATGAAAGTCAAACACATTCAAACAAAGCTATTTGAAGAAAATGAAAGTCAAATACATTCTACAAAGCAAATTGATTCAAATGAAAGTCAAACACTGTCAAACAAAGTTATTTGATTCAAATGAAAGTCAAATACATTCTACATAGCTAATTGAATCAAATGAAAGTCAAACACATTCAAACAAAGCTAATTAAATCAAATAAAAGTCAAATACATTCTACAAAGTAAATTGAATCATATAAAAGTCAAACACATTCAAACAAAGCTAATTGAATCAAATGGAAGTCAAATACATTCTACAAAGCTAATTGAATCAAATTAAAGTCAAACACATTCAAACAAAGCTAATTGAATTAACTGAAAGTCAAATACATTCAACAAAGCGAATTGAATCAAATGAAAGTCAAACACATTCAAACAATGCTAATTGAATCAAATGAAAGTCAAACACATTCAAACAAAGATTTCGTATTAAATGAAAGTCAAATACATTCTACAAAGCTAATTGAATCAAATGAAAGTCAAACACATTCAAATAAAGCTATTTGAATCAAATGAAAGTGAAATACATTCTACAAAGCTAATTGAATCAAATGAAAGTCAAACACATTCAAACAAAGCTATTTGAATCAAATGAGAGTCAAATAAATTCAAACAAAGCTAATTAAATCAAATAAAAGTAAAATACATTCTACAAAGCTAATTGCATCAAATGAAAGTCAAACACATTCAAACAAAGCCTTTTAAATCAAATGAAAGTCAAACACATTCAAAAAAAGCTTTTTAATTTAAATGAAAGTCAAACACATTCAAACAAAGCTATATTAATCAAATGAATGTGAAATGCATTCTACAAAGCAAATTGAATTAAATGAAATTAAAACACATTCAAACAAAGCTATTTGAATCAAATGACAGTCAAATACATTCTACAAAGCTAATTTAATCAAATGAAAGTCAAACACATTCAAACAAAGTTATTTAAAATAAATAGAAGTGAAATGCATTCTACAAAGCTAATTGAATCAAATGAAAGTTAAACACATTCAAACAACGCTATTTGAATCAAATGAAAGTCAAATACATTCTACTAAGCTAATTGAATCAAATGAAAGTCAAACACATTCAAACAAAGCTATTTGAATCAAATGACAGTCAAATACATTTTACAAAGCTAGTTGAATCAAATGAAAGTCAAACACATTCAAACAAAGCTAATTGAATCAAATGAAAGTCAAACATATTCCAACAAAGCTATTTTAATCAAATGAATGTCAAATACGTTCAACAAAGCTAATTGTATCAAATGAAAGTCAAACACATTCAAATAAAGCTATTTGAATCAAATGAAAGTCAAACGCATTCAAACAAAGTTATTTAAATCAAATGAAAGTGAAATGCATTCTACAAAGCTAATTGAATCAAATGAAAGTTAAACACATTCAAACAAAGCTATTTGAATCAAATGAGAGTCAAATACATTCAAACAAAGCTAATTAAATCAAATAAAAGTCAAATACATTCTACAAAGCTAATTGAATCAAATGAAAGTCAAACACATTCAAACAAAGCAAATTGAATCAAATGAAAGTCAAACACATTCAAACAAAGCTATTTTAATCAAATGAAAGTCGAATACATTCTACAAAGCTAATTGAATCAAATAAAAGTCAAACATATTCAAACAAAGCTATTTGAATCAAATGAGAGTCAAACACGTTCAAACATAGCTAATTAAATCAAATAAGAGTCAAATACATTCTACAAAGCTAATTGAATCAAATAAAAGTCAACCACATTCAAACAAAGCCTTTTAAATCAAATAAAAGTCAAACACATTCAAAAAAAGCTTTTTAATTTAAATGAAAGTCAAACACATTCAAACAAAGCTATATAAATCAAATGAAAGTGAAATGCAATCTACAAAGCAAATTGAATCAAATGAAATTCAATCACATTCAAACAAAGGTATTTGAATCAAATGAAAGTCAAATACATTCTACAAAGCTAATTGAATCAAATGAAACTCAAACACTTTCAAACAATGCTTTTTGAATCAAATAAAAGTCAAATACATTCTACAAAGCTATTTGAATCAAATGAAAGTCAAATACATTTTACAAATCTATTTGAATAAAATGAGAGTCAAATACATTCAAACAAAGCAAATTAAATCAAATAAAAGTTAAATACATTCTACAAAGCTAATTGAATCAAATGAAAGTCAAACACATTTAAACAAAGCTATTGGAATCAAATAAAAGTCAAATACATTCTACAAAGCTAATTGAATCAAATGAATGTCAAACACATCCAAACAAAGCTATTTGAATCAAATGAGAGTCAAATACATTCAAACAAAGCTAATTAAATCAAATAAAAGTCAAATACATTCTACAAACCTAATTGAATCAAATGAAAGTCAAACACATTCAAACAAAGCTAATTGAATAAAATGAAAGTCAAATATATTCAATGAAGCTAATTGAATCAAATTAAAGTCAAACACATTCAAACAAAGCTATTTGAATCAAATGAAAGTCAAACACATTCAAACAAAGCTATTTTAATCAAATGAAAGTCAAATACATTCTACAAAGCTAATTGAATCAAATGAAAGTCAAACACATTCAAACAAAGCTATTTGAATAAAATGAAAGTCAAATACATTCTACAAAGCTTATTGAAACAAATGAATGTCAAACACATTCAAACAAAGTTATTTGAATCAAATGAAGTCTATTACATTCTACAAAGCTAATTGAATCAAACGAAAGTCAAACACATTCAAACAAAGCTATTTGAATCAAATGAGAGTCAAATAAATTCAAACAAAGCTAATTGAATCATATAAAAGTCGAACACATTCAAACAAAGCTAATTAAATTAAATGGAAGTCAAATACATTCTACAAAACTAATTGAATTGAATGAAAGTCAAATACATTCAAATTAAGCTAATTGAATCAAATGAAAGTCAAATACATTCAAACAAAGCTTTCGAATCAAATGAAAGTCAAATACATTCTACAAAGCTAATTGAATCAAAGAAAGTCAAACACATTCAAACAAAGCTATTTGAATCAAATGTAAGTCAAATACGTTCTACAAAGCTAATTGTATCAAATGAAAGTCAAACACATTCAAACAAAGTTATTTAAATCAAATGGAAGTGAAATGCATTCTACAAAGCTAATTGAATCAAATGAAAGTTAAACACATTCAAACAATGCTATTTGAATCAAATGAAAGTCAAATACATTCTACTAAGCTAATTGAACCAAATGAAAGTCAAACACATTCAAACAAAGCTATTTGAATAAAATGACAGTCAAATACATTTTACAAAGCTAGTTGAATGAAATGAAAGTCAAACACATTCAAACAAAGCTAATTGAATCAAATGAAAGTAAAACATATTCCAACAAAGCTATTTTAATCAAATGAATGTCAAATACGTTCAACAAAGCTGATTGTATCAAATGAAAGTGAAACACATTCAAATAAAGCTATTTGAATCAAATGAAAGTCAAACGCATTCAAACAAAGTTATTTAAATCAAATGAAAATTAAATGCATTCTACAAAGCTAATTGTATCAAATGAAAGTTAAACACATTCAAACAAAGCTATTTGAATCAAATGACAGTCAATTACATTCAAACAAAGCTAATTGAATCAAATGAAA
Organism: Chenopodium quinoa; assembly: GCF_001683475.1. Lineage (NCBI taxonomy): Eukaryota > Viridiplantae > Streptophyta > Magnoliopsida > Caryophyllales > Amaranthaceae > Chenopodium > Chenopodium quinoa. The sequence goes on from NW_018745645.1 coordinate 11,109, forward strand.
GTCAAAACACATTCAAACAAAGCTAATTGAATCAAATGAGACTCAAATGCATTCACACAAAGCTAATTAAATCAAATTAAAGTAAAATACATTCTACAAAGCTAATTGAATCAAATTAAAAGCCAAACACATTTAAACAAAGCCTTTTAAATCAAATGAAAATCAAACGCATTCAAACAAAGCTAATTAAATCAAATAAAAGTAAAATACATTCTACAAAGCTAATTGAATCAAATTAAAAGCCAAACACATTTAAACAAAGCCTTTTTAATCAAATGAAAATCAAACACATTCAAAAAAAGCTTTTTAATTTAAATTAAAATCAAACAAATTCAAACAAAGCTATATAAATCAAATGAAAGTGAAATGCATTCTACAAAGAAAATTAAATCAAATGAAAGTCAAACACATTCAAACAAAGCTATTTGAATCAAATGAAAGTAAAATACATTCTACAAAGCTAATTGGATCAAATGAAAGTCAAACACATTCAAACAAAGCTATTTAAATCAAATGGAAGTCAAATACATTCTACAAAGCTGATTGAATTAAATGAAAGTCAATCACATTCCTACAAAGCTATTTGAATCAAATGAAAGTCAAATACGTTCTACAAAGCTAATTGTATCAAATGAATGTCAAACACATTCAAACAAAGTTATTTAAATCAAATGGAAGTGAAATGCATTCTACAAAGCTAATTGAATCAAATGAAAGTTAAACACATTCAAACAACGCTATGTGAATCAAACGAAAGTCAAATACATTCTACGAAGCTAATTGAATCAATGAAAGTCAAACACATTCAAACAAAACTAATTGAATCAAATGAAAGTCAAACACATTCAAACAATGCCTTTTAAATCAAATGAAAGTCAAACACATTCAAAAAAAGCTTTATAATTTAAATGAAAGTCAAACACATTCAAACAAAGCTATTTGAATCAAATGAAAGTCAAATACATTCTACAAAGCAAATTGAATCAAATGAAAGTCAAACACATTCAAACAAAGCTATTTGAATCAAATGAAAGTCAAACACATTCTACGAAGCTAATTGAATCAATGAAAGTCAAACACATTCAAACAAAGCTAATTGAATCAAATGAAAGTCAAACACATTCAAACAATGCCTTTTAAATCAAATGAAAGTCAAACACCTTCAAACAAATCTTTCGAATTAAATGAAAGTCAAATACATTCAAACAAAGCTATTTGAATCAAATGAGAGTCAAATACATTCAATTAAAGCTAATTAAATCAAATTAAAGTAAAATACATTCTACAAAGCTAATTGAATCAAATGAAAGTCAAACACATTCAAACAAAGCTAATTGAATCAAATGAGAGTCAAATGCATTTACACAAAGCTAATTAAATCAAATTAAAGTAAAATACATTCTACAAAGCTAATTGAATCAAATGAAAGTCAAACACATTCAAACAAAGCTAATTGAATCAAATGAGAGTCAAATGCATTCACGCAAAGCTAATTAAATCAAATTAAAGTAAAATACATTCTACAAAGCTAATTGAATCAAATTAAAAGTCAAACACATTTAAACAAAGCTAATTGAATCAAATGAGAGTCAAATGCATTCACACAAAGCTAATTAAATCAAATAAAAGTAAAATACATTCTACAAAGCTAATTGAATCAAATTAAAAGTCAAACACATTTAAACAAAACCTTTTAAATCAAATGAAAGTCAAACACATTCAAAAAAAGCTTTTTAATTTAAATTAAAATCAAACACATTCAAACAAAGCTATATAAATAAAATGAAAGTTAAATGCATTCTACAAAGCAAATTAAATCAAATGAAAGTCAAAGACATTCAAACAAAGCTATTTGAATCAAATGAAAGTAAAATACATTCTAAAAAGCTAATTGGATCAAATGAAAGTCAAACACATTCAAACAAAGCTATTTAAATCAAATGGAAGTCAAATACATTCTACAAAGCTGATTGAATTAAATGAAAGTCAATCACATTCCTACAAAGCTATTTGAATCAAATGAAAGTCAAATACGTTCTACAAAGCTAATTGTATCAAATGAATGTCAAACACATTCAAACAAAGTTATTTAAATCAAATGGAAGTGAAATGCATTCTACAAAGCTAATTGAATCAAATGAAAGTTAAACACATTCAAACAACGCTATGTGAATCAAACGAAAGTCAAATACATTCTACGAAGCTAATTGAATCAATGAAAGTCAAACACATTCAAACAAAACTAATTGAATCAAATGAAAGTCAAACACATTCAAACAATGCCTTTTAAATCAAATGAAAGTCAAACACATTCAAAAAAAGCTTTATAATTTAAATGAAAGTCAAACACATTCAAACAAAGGTATATAAATCAAATGAAAGTGAAATGCATTCTACAAAGCAAATTGAATCAAAAAAAAGTCAAACACATTCAAACAAAGCTATTTGAATCAAATGAAAGTCAAATACATTCTACAAAGCAAATTGAATCAAATGAAAGTCAAACACATTCAAACAAAGCTATTTGAATCAAATGAAAGTCAAATACATTCTACGAAGCTAATTGAATCAATGAAAGTCAAACACATTTAAACAAAGCTAATTGAATCAAATGAAAGTCAAACACATTCAAACAATGCCTTTTAAATCAAATGAAAGTCAAACACCTTCAAACAAATCTTTCGAATTAAATGAAAGTCAAATACATTCAAACAAAGCTATTTGAATCAAATGAGAGTCAAATACATTCAATTAAAGCTAATTAAATCAAATTAAAGTAAAATACATTCTACAAAGCTAATTGAATCAAATGAAAGTCAAACACATTCAAACAAAGCTAATTGAATCAAATGAGAGTCAAATGCATTTACACAAAGCTAATTAAATCAAATTAAAGTAAAATACATTCTACAAAGCTAATTGAATCAAATGAAAGTCAAACACATTCAAACAAAGCTAATTGAATCAAATGAGAGTCAAATGCATTCACGCAAAGCTAATTAAATCAAATTAAAGTAAAATACATTCTACAAAGCTAATTGAATCAAATTAAAAGTCAAACACATTTAAACAAAGCTAATTGAATCAAATGAGAGTCAAATGCATTCACACAAAGCTAATTAAATCAAATAAAAGTAAAATACATTCTACAAAGCTAATTGAATCAAATTAAAAGTCAAACACATTTAAACAAAACCTTTTAAATCAAATGAAAGTCAAACACATTCAAAAAAAGCTTTTTAATTTAAATTAAAATCAAACACATTCAAACAAAGCTATATAAATAAAATGAAAGTTAAATGCATTCTACAAAGCAAATTAAATCAAATGAAAGTCAAAGACATTCAAACAAAGCTATTTGAATCAAATGAAAGTAAAATACATTCTAAAAAGCTAATTGGATCAAATGAAAGTCAAACACATTCAAACAAAGCTATTTAAATCAAATGGAAGTCAAATACATTCTACAAAGCTGATTGAATTAAATGAAAGTCAATCACATTCCTACAAAGCTATTTGAATCAAATGAAAGTCAAATACGTTCTACAAAGCTAATTGTATCAAATGAAAGTCAAACACATTCAAACAAAGTTATTTAAATCAAATGGAAGTGAAATGCATTCTACAAAGCTAATTGAATCAAATGAAAGTTAAACACATTCAAACAACGCTATTTGAATCAAAAGAAAGTCAAATACATTCTCCTAAGCTAATTGAATTAAATGAAAGTCAAACACATTCAAACAAAGCTATTTGAATCAAATGACAGTCAAATACATTTTACAAAGCTAGTTGAATCAAATGAAAGTCAAACACATTCAAACAAAGCTAATTGAATCAAATGAAAGTCAAACATATTCCAACAAAGCTATTTTAATCAAATGAATGTCAAATACGTTCAACAAAGCTAATTATATCAAATGAAAGTCAAACACATTCAAATAAAGCTATTTGAATCAAATGAAAGTCAAACGCATTCAAACAAAGTTATTTAAATCAAATGAAAGTGAAATGCATTCACACAAAGCTAATTAAATCAAATAAAAGTAAAATACATTCTACAAAGCTAATTGAATCAAATTAAAAGTCAAACACATTTAAACAAAGCCTTTTAAATCAAATGAAACTCAAACACATTAAAAAAAAGCTTTTTAATTTAAATTAAAATCAAACACATTCAAACAAAGCTATATAAATAAAATGAAAGTGAAATGCATTCTACAAAGAAAATTAAATCAAATGAAAGTCAAACATATTCAAACAAAGCTATTTGAATCAAATGAAAGTAAAATACATTCTACAAAGCTAATTGGATCAAATGAAAGTCAAACACACTCAAACAAAGCTATTTAAATCAAATGGAAGTCAAATACATTCTACAAAGCTGATTGAATTAAATGAAAGTCAATCACATTCCTACAAAGCTATTTGAATCAAATGAAAGTCAAATACGTTCTACAAAGCTAATTGTATCAAATGAAAGTCAAACACATTCAAACAAAGTTATTTAAATCAAATGGAAGTGAAATGCATTCTACAAAGCTAATTGAATCAAATGAAAGTTAAACACATTCAAACAACGCTTTTTGAATGAAATGAAAGTCAAATACATTCTACTAAGCTAATTGAATCAAATGAAAGTCAAACACATTCAAACAAAGCTATTTGAATCAAAAGACTGTCAAATACATTTTAAAAAGCTAGTTGAATCAAATGAAAGTCAAACACATTGAAACAAAGCTAATTGAATCAAATGAAAGTCAAACATATTCCAACAAAGCTATTTTAATCAAAGGAATGTCAAATACGTTCAACAAAGCTAATTGTATCAAATGAAAGTCAAACACATTCTAATAAAGCTATTTGAATCAAATGAAAGTCAAACGCATTCAAACAAAGTTATTTAAATCAATTGAAAGTGAAATGCATTCTACAAAGCTAATTGAATCAAATGAAAGTTAAACACATTCAAACAAAGCTATTTGAATCAAATGAGAGTCAAATACATTCAAACAAAGCTAATTAAATCAAATAAAAGTCAAATACATTCTACAAAGCTAATTGAATCAAATGAAAGTCAAACACATTAAAACAAAGCTAATTGAATCAAATGAAAGTCAATTACATTAAACAAAGCTAATAGAATCAAATGAAAGTCAAACAAATTCAAACAAAGCAAATTAAATCAAATGAAAGTCAAACACATTCAAACAAAGCTATTTTAATCAAATGAAATTCGAATACATTCTACAAAGCTAATTGAATCAAATAAAAGTCAAACACATTTAAACAAAGCTATTTGAATCAAATGAGAGTCAAACACGTTCAAACATAGCTAATTAAATCAAATAAGAGTCAAATACATTCTACAAAGCTAATTGAATCAAATAAAAGTCAAACACATTCAAACAAAGCCTTTTAAATTAAATGAAAGTCAAACACATTCAAAAAAAGCTTTTTAATTTAAATGACAGTCAAACACATTCAAACAAAGCTATATAAATCAAATGAAAGTGAAATGCAATCTACAAAGCAAATTGAATCAAATGAAATTCAATCACATTCAAACAAAGCTATTTGAATCAAATGAAAGTCAAATACATTCTACAAAGCTAATTGAATCAAATGAAACTCAAACACTTTCAAACAATGCTATTTGAATAAAAAAAAAGTCAAATACATTTTACAAAGATATTTGAATCAAATGAAAGTCAAATACATTTTACAAATCTATTTGAACCAAATGAAAGTCAAATACATTCAAAAAAAGCAAATTAAATCAAATAAAAGTCAAATACATTCTACAAAGCTAATTGAATCAAATGAAAGTCAAACACATTTAAACAAAGCTATTGGAATCAAATAAAAGTCAAATACATTCTACAAAGCTAATTGGATCAAATGAAAGTCAAACACATTCAAACAAAGCTATTTAAATCAAATGGAAGTCAAATACATTTTACAAAGCTGATTGAATTAAATGAAAGTCAATCACATTCCTACAAAGCTATTTGAATCAAATGAAAGTCAAATACGTTCTACAAAGCTAATTGTATCAAATGAAAGTCAAACACATTCAAACAAAGTTATTTAACTCAAATGGAAGTGAAATACATTCTACAAAGCAAATTAAATAAAATGAAAGTCAAATACATTCAAACAAAGCTATTTGAATCAAATGAAAGTGAAATACATTCTACAAATTTAATTGGATCAAATGAAAGTCAAACACATTCAAACAAAGCTATTTAAATCAAATGGAAGTCAAATACATTCTACAAAGCTATTGAATTAAATGAAAGTCAATCACATTCCTACAAAGCTATTCGAATCAAATGAAAGTCAAATACGTTCTACAAAGCTAATTGTATCAAATGAAAGTCAAACACATTCAAACAAAGTTATTTAAATCAAATGGAAGTGAAATGCATTCTACAAAGCTAATTGAATCAAATGAAAGTTAAACACATTCAAACAACGCTATTTAAATCAAACGAAAGTCAAATACATTCTACGAAGCTAATTGAATCAATGAAAGTCAAACACATTCAAACAAAACTAACTGAATCAAATGAAAGTCAAACACATTCAAACAATGCCTTTTAAATCAAATGAAAGTTAAACACATTAAAAAAAAGCTTTCTAATTTAAATGAAAGTCAAAACACATTCAAACAAAGGTATATAAATCAAATGAAAGTGAAATGCATTCTACAAAGCAAATTGAATCAAAAGAAAGTCAAACACATTCAAACAAAGCTATTTGAATCAAATGAAAGTTTAATACATTCTACAAAGTAAATTGAATCAAATGAAAGTCAAACACAATCAAACAAAGCTATTTGAATCAAATGACAGTTAAATACATTTTACAAAACTAGTTGAATCAAATGAAAGTCAAACACATTCAAACAAAGCTAATTAAATCAAATGAAAGTCAAACATATTCCAATTAAGCTATTTTAATCAAATGAATGTCAAATACGTTCAACAAAGCTAATTGTATCAAATGAAAGTAAAACACATTCAAATAAAGCTATTTGAATCAAATGAAAGTCAAACGCATTCAAACAAAGTTATTTAAATCAAATGAAAGTGAAATGCATTCACACAAAGCTAATTAAATCAAATAAAAGTAAAATACATTCTACAAAGCTAATTGAATCAAATTAAAAGTCAAACACATTTAAACAAAGCCTTTTAAAGCAAATGAAAGTCAAACACATTCAAAAAAAGCTTTTTAATTTAAATTAAAATCAAACACATTCAAACAAAGCTATATAAATAAAATGAAAGTGAAATGCAATCTACAAAGAAAATTAAATCAAATGAAAGTCAAACACATTCAAACAAAGTTATTTGAATCAAATGAGAGTCAAACACGTTCAAACATAGCTAATTAAATCAAATAAGAGTCAAATACATTCTACAAAGCTAATTGAATCAAATAAAAGTCAAACACATTCAAACAAAGCCTTTTAAATTAAATGAAAGTCAAACACATTCAAAAAAAAGCTTTTTAATTTAAATGAAAGTTAAACACATTCAAACAAAGCTATATAAATCAAATGAAAGTGAAATGCAATCTACAAAGCAAATTGAATCAAATGAAATTCAATCACATTCAAACAAAGCTATTTGAATCAAATGAAAGTCAAATACATTCCACAAAGCTAATTGAATCAAATGAAACTCAAACACTTTCAAACAATGCTATTTGAATAAAAAAAAAAAGTCAAATACATTCTACAAAGCTATTTGAATCAAATGAAAGTCAAATACATTTTACAAATCTATTTGAACCAAATGAAAGTCAAATACATTCAAAAAAAGCAAATTAAATCAAATAAAAGTCAAATACATTCTACAAAGCTAATTGAATCAAATGAAAGTCAAACACATTTAAACAAAGCTATTGGAATCAAATAAAAGTCAAATACATTCTACAAAGCTAATTGGATCAAATGAAAGTCAAACACATTCAAACAAAGCTATTTAAATCAAATGGAAGTCAAATACATTTTACAAAGCTGATTGAATTAAATGAAAGTCAATCACATTCCTACAAAGCTATTTGAATCAAATGAAAGTCAAATACGTTCTACAAAGCTAATTGTATCAAATGAAAGTCAAACACATTCAAACAAAGTTATTTAACTCAAATGGAAGTGAAATACATTCTACAAAGCAAATTAAATCAAATGAAAGTCAAACACATTCAAACAAAGCTATTTGAATCAAATGAAAGTAAAATACATTCTAGAAATTTAATTGTATCAAATGAAAGTCAAACACATTCAAACAAAGCTATTTAAATCAAATGGAAGTCAAATACATTCTACAAAGCTATTGAATTAAATGAAAGTCAATCACATTCCTACAAAGCTATTTGAATCAAATGAAAGTCAAATACGTTCTACAAAGCTAATTGTATCAAATGAAAGTCAAACACATTCAAACAAAGTTATTTAAATCAAATGGAAGTGAAATGCATTCTACAAAGCTAATTGAATCAAATGAAAGTTAAACACATTCAAAACAACGCTATTTAAATCAAACGAAAGTCAAATACATTCTACGAAGCTATTTGAATCAATGAAAGTCAAACACATTCAAACAAGACTAATTGAATCAAATGAAAGTCAAACACATTCAAACAATGCCTTTTAAATCAAATGAAAGTTAAACACATTAAAAAAAAAGCTTTTTAATTTAAATGAAAGTCAAAACACATTCAAACAAAGGTATATAAATCAAATGAAAGTGAAATGCATTCTACAAAGCAAATTGAATCAAAAGAAAGTCAAACACATTCAAACAAAGCTATTTGAATCAAATGAAAGTTTAATACATTCTACAAAGCAAATTGAATCAAATGAAAGTCAAACACATTCAAACAAAGCTATTTGAATCAAATGACAGTCAAATACATTTTACAAAGCTAGTTGAATCAAATGAAAGTCAAACACATTCAAACAAATCTAATTGAATCAAATGAAAGTCAAACATATTCCAACAAAGTTATTTTAATCAAATGAATGTCAAATACGTTCAACAAAGCTAATTGTATCAAATGAAAGTCAAACACATTCAAATAAAGCTATTTGAATCAAATGAAAGTCAAACGCATTCAAACAAAGTTATTTAAATCAAATGAAAGTGAAATGCATTCACACAAAGCTAATTAAATCAAATAAAAGTAAAATACATTCTACAAAGCTAATTGAATCAAATTAAAAGTCAAACACATTTAAACAAAGCCTTTTAAATCAAATGAAAGTCAAACACATTCAAAAAAAGCTTTTTAATTTAAATTAAAATCAAACACATTCAAACAAAGCTATATAAATAAAATGAAAGTGATATGCATTCTACAAAGCAAATTAAATCAAATGAAAGTCAAACACATTCAAACAAAGCTATTTGAATCAAATGAAAGTAAAATACATTCTACAAAGCTAATTGGATCAAATGAAAGTCAAACACATTCAAACAAAGCTATTTAAATCAAATGGAAGTTAAATACATTTTACAAAGCTGATTGAATTAAATGAAAGTCAATCACATTCCTACAAAGCTATTTGAATCAAATGAAAGTCAAATACGTTCTACAAAGCTAATTCTATCAAGTAAAAGTCAAACACATTCAAACAAAGTTATTTAACTCAAATGGAAGTGAAATGCATTCTACAAAGCTAATTGAATCAAATGAAAGTTAAACACATTCAAACAACGCTATTTGAATCAAATGAAAGTCAAATACATTCTACTAAGCTAATTGAATCAAATGAAAGTGAAACACATTCAAACAAAGCTATTTGAATCAAATGACAGTCAAATACATTTTACAAAGCTAGTTGAATCAAATGAAAGTCAAACACATTCAAACAAAGCTAATTGAATCAAATGAAAGTCAAACGCATTCAAATAAAGTTATTTAAATCAAATGAAAGTCAAATGCATTCACACAAAGCTAATTAAATCAAATAAAAGTCAAATACATTCTACAAAGCTAATTGAATCAAATGAAAGTCAAACACATTAAAACAAAGCTAATTGAATCAAATGAAAGTCAAATACATTAAACAAAGCTAATAGAATCAAATGAAAGTCAAACAAATTCAAACAAAGCAAATTAAATCAAATGAAAGTCAAACACATTCAAACAAAGCTATTTTAATCAAATGAAATTCGAATACATTCTACAAAGCTAATTGAATCAAATAAAAGTCAAACACATTCAAACAAAGCTATTTGAATCAAATGAGAGTCAAACACGTTCAAACATAGCTAATTAAATCAAATAAGAGTCAAATACATTCTACAAAGCTAATTGAATCAAATAAAAGTCAAACACATTCAAACAAAGCCTTTTAAATTAAATGAAAGTCAAACACATTCAAAAAAAGCTTTTTAATTTAAATGAAAGTCAAACACATTCAAACAAAAGCTATATAAATCAAATGAAAGTGAAATGCAATCTACAAAGCAAATTGAATCAAATGAAATTCAATCACATTCAAACATAGCTATTTGAATCAAATGAAAGTCAAATACATTCTACAAAGCTAATTGAATCAAATGAAACTCAAACACTTTCAAACAATGCTATTTGAATAAAAAAAAAGTCAAATACATTCTACAAAGCTATTTGAATCAAATGAAAGTCAAATACATTTTACAAATCTATTTGAACCAAATGAAAGTCAAATACATTCAAAAAAAGCAAATTAAATCAAATAAAAGTCAAATACATTCTATAAAGCTAATTGAATCAAATGAAAGTCAAACACATTTAAACAAAGCTATTGGAATCAAATAAAAGTCAAATACATTCTACAAAGCTAATTGGATCAAATGAAAGTCAAACACATTCAAACAAAGCTATTTAAATCAAATGGAAGTCAAATACATTTTACAAAGCTGATTGAATTAAATAAAAGTCAATCACATTCCTACAAAGCTATTTGAATCAAATGAAAGTCAAATACGTTCTACAAAGCTAATTGTATCAAATGAAAGTCAAACACATTCAAACAAAGTTATTTAACTCAAATGGAAGTGAAATACATTCTACAAAGCAAATTAAATAAAATGAAAGTCAAATACATTCAAACAAAACTATTTGAATCAAATGAAAGTAAAATACATTCTACAAATTTAATTGGATCAAATGAAAGTCAAACACATTCAAACAAAGCTATTTAAATCAAATGGAAGTCAAATACATTCTACAAAGCTATTGAATTAAATGAAAGTCAATCACATTCCTACAAAGCTATTCGAATCAAATGAATGTCAAATACGTTCTACAAAGCTAATTGTATCAAATGAAAGTCAAACACATTCAAACAAAGTTATTTAAATCAAATGGAAGTGAAAATGCATTCTACAAAGCTAATTGAATCAAATGAAAGTTAAACACATTCAAACAACGCTATTTAAATCAAACGAAAGTCAAATACATTCTACGAAGCTAATTGAATCAATGAAAGTCAAAACACATTCAAACAAAACTAACTGAATCAAATGAAAGTCAAACACATTCAAACAATGCCTTTTAAATCAAATGAAAGTTAAACACATTAAAAAAAAGCTTTTTAATTTAAATGAAAGTCAAAACACATTCAAACAAAGGTATATAAATCAAATGAAAGTGAAATGCATTCTACAAAGCAAATTGAATCAAAAGAAAGTCAAACACATTCAAACAAAGCTATTTGAATCAAATGAAAGTTTAATACATTCTACAAAGCAAATTGAATCAAATGAAAGCCAAACACATTCAAACAAAGCTATTTGAATCAAATGACAGTCAAATACATTTTACAAAACTAGTTGAATCAAATGAAAGTCAAACACATTCAAACAAAGCTAATTAAATCAAATGAAAGTCAAACATATTCCAACAAAGCTATTTTAATCAAATGAATGTCAAATACGTTCAACAAAGCTAATTGTATCAAATGAAAGTAAAACACATTCAAATAAAGCTATTTGAATCAAATGAAAGTCAAACGCATTCAAACAAAGTTTTTTAAATCAAATGAAAGTGAAATGCATTCACACAAAGCTAATTAAATCTAATAAAAGTAAAATACATTCTACAAAGCTAATTGAATCAAATTAAAAGTCAAACACATTTAAACAAAGCCTTTTAAAGCAAATGAAAGTCAAACACATTCAAAAAAAGCTTTTTAATTTAAATTAAAATCAAACACATTCAAACAAAGCTATATAAATAAAATGAAAGTGAAATGCAATCTACAAAGAAAATTAAATCAAATGAAAGTCAAACACATTCAAACAAAGCTATTTGAATCAAATGAGAGTCAAACACGTTCAAACATAGCTAATTAAATCAAATAAGAGTCAAATACATTCTACAAAGCTAATTGAATCAAATAAAAGTCAAACACATTCAAACAAAGCCTTTTAAATTAAATGAAAGTCAAACACATTCAAAAAAAGCTTTTTTAATTTAAATGAAAGTTAAACACATTCAAACAAAGCTATATAAATCAAATGAAAGTGAAATGCAATCTACAAAGCAAATTGAATCAAATGAAATTTAATCACATTCAAACAAAGCTATTTGAATCAAATGAAAGTCAAATACATTCTACAAAGCTAATTGAATCAAATGAAACTCAAACACTTTCAAACAATGCTATTTGAATAAAAAAAAAGTCAAATACATTCTACAAAGCTATTTGAATCAAATAAAAGTCAAATACATTTTACAAATCTATTTGAACCAAATGAAAGTCAAATACATTCAAAAAAAAGCAAATTAAATCAAATAAAAGTCAAATACATTCTACAAAGCTAATTGAATCAAATGAAAGTCAAAACACATTTAAACAAAGCTATTGGAATCAAATAAAAGTCAAATACATTCTACAAAGCTAATTGGATCAAATGAAAGTCAAACACATTCAAACAAAAGCTATTTAAATCAAATGGAAGTCAAATACATTTTACAAAGCTGATTGAATTAAATGAAAGTCAATCACATTCCTACAAAGCTATTTGAATCAAATGAAAGTCAAATACGTTCTAACAAAGCTAATTGTATCAAATGAAAGTCAAACACACTCAAACAAAGTTATTTAACTCAAATGGAAGTGAAATACATTCTACAAAGCAAATTAAATCAAATGAAAGTCAAACACATTCAAACAAAGCTATTTGAATCAAATGAAAGTAAAATACATTCTAGAAATTTAATTGTATCAAATGAAAGTCAAACACATTCAAACAAAGCTATTTAAATCAAATGGAAGTCAAATACATTCTACAAAGCTATTGAATTAAATGAAAGTCAATCACATTCCTACAAAGCTATTTGAATCAAATGAAAGTCAAATACGTTCTACAAAGCTAATTGTATCAAAAGAATGTCAAACACATTCAAACAAAGTTATTTAAATCAAATGGAAGTGAAATGCATTCTACAAAGCTAATTGAATCAAATGAAAGTTAAACACATTCAAACAACGCTATGTGAATCAAACGAAAGTCAAATACATTCTACGAAGCTAATTGAATCAATGAAAGTCAAACACATTCAAACAAAACTAATTGAATCAAATGAAAGTCAAACACATTCAAACAATGCCTTTTAAATCAAATGAAAGTCAAACACATTCAAAAAAAGCTTTATAATTTAAATGAAAGTCAAACACATTCAAACAAAGGTATATAAATCAAATGAAAGTGAAATGCATTCTACAAAGCAAATTGAATCAAAAGAAAGTCAAACACATTCAAACAAAGCTATTTGAATCAAATGAAAGTCAAATACATTCTACAAAGCAAATTGAATCAAATGAAAAGTCAAACACATTCAAACAAAGCTATTTGAATCAAATGAAAGTCAAATACATTCTACGAAGCTAATTGAATCAATGAAAGTCAAAACACATTCAAACAAAGCTAATTGAATCAAATGAAAGTCAAACACATTCAAACAATGCCTTTTAAATCAAATGAAAGTCAAACACATTCAAACAAAGTTATTTAAATCAAATGGAAGTGAAATGCATTCTACAAAGCTAATTGAATCAAATGAAAGTTAAACACATTCAAACAACGCTATTAAATCAAACGAAAGTCAAATACATTCTACGAAGCTAATTGAATCAATGAAAGTCAAACACATTCAAACAAGACTAATTGAATCAAATGAAAGTCAAACACATTCAAACCAATGCCTTTTAAATCAAATGAAAGTTAAACACATTAAAAAAAAAGCTTTTTAATTTAAATGAAAGTCAAAACACATTCAAACAAAGGTATATAAATCAAATGAAAGTGAAATGCATTCTACAAAGCAAATTGAATCAAAAGAAAGTCAAACACATTCAAACAAAGCTATTTGAATCAAATGAAAGTTTAATACATTCTACAAAGCAAATTGAATCAAATGAAATTCAAACACATTCAAACAAAGCTATTTGAATCAAATGACAGTCAAATACATTTTACAAAGCTAGTTGAATCAAATGAAAGTCAAACACGTTCGAACAAAATCTAATTGAATCAAATGAAAGTCAAACATATTCCAACAAAGTTATTTTAATCAATGAATGTCAATACGTTCAACAAAGCTAATTGTATCAAATGAAAGTCAAAACACATTCAAATAAAGCTATTTGAATCAAATGAAAGTCAAACGCATTCAAACAAAGTTATTTAAATCAAATGAAAGTGAAATGCATTCACACAAAGCTAATTAAATCAAATAAAAGTAAAATACATTCTACAAGCTAATTGAATCAATTAAAAGTCAAACACATTTAAACAAAGCCTTTTAAATCAAATGAAAGTCAAACACATTCAAAAAAGCTTTTTAATTTAAATTAAAATCAAACACATTCAAACAAAGCTATATAAATAAAATGAAAGTGATATGCATTCTACAAAGCAAATTAAATCAAATGAAAGTCAAACACATTCAAAACAAAGCTATTTGAATCAAATGAAAGTAAAATACATTCTACAAAGCTAATTGGATCAAATGAAAGTCAAACACATTCAAACAAAGCTATTAAATCAAATGGAAGTTAAATACATTTTACAAAGCTGATTGAATTAAATGAAAGTCAATCACATTCTACAAAGCTATTTGAAATCAAATGAAAGTCAAATACGTTCTACAAAGCTAATTGTATCAAGTAAAAGTCAAACACATTCAAACAAAATTATTTAACTCAAATGGAAGTGAAATGCATTCTACAAAGCTAATTGAATCAAATGAAAGTTAAACACATTCAAACAACGCTATTTGAATCAAATGAAAGTTAAATACATTCTACTAAGCTAATTGAATCAAATGAAAGTGAAACACATTCAAACAAAGCTATTTGAATCAAATGACAGTCAAAATACATTTTACAAAGCTAGTTGAATCAAATGAAAGTCAAACACATTCAAACAAAGCTAATTGAATCAAATGAAAGTCAAACGCATTCAAAGAAAGTTATTTAAATCAAATGAAAAGTCAAATGCATTCACACAAAGCTAATTAAATCAAATAAAAGTAAAATGCATTCTACAAAGCTAATTGAATCAAATTAAAAGTCAAACACATTTAAACAAAGCCTTTAAAATCAAATGAAAGTCAAACACATTCAAAAAAAGCTTTTTAATTTAAATTAAAATCAAACACATTCAAACAAAGCTATATAAATCAAATGAAAGTGAAATACATTCTACAAGCAAATTAAATCAAATGAAAGTCAAACACATTCAAACAAAGCTATTTGAATCAAATGAAAGTAAAATACATTCTACAAAGCTAATTGGATCAAATGAAAGTCAAACACATTCAAACAAAGCTATTTAAATCAAATGGAAGTCAAATACATTCTACAAAGCTGATTGAATTAAATGAAAGTCAATCACATTTCTACAAAGCTATTTGAATCAAATGAAAGTCAAATACGTTCTACAAAGCTAATTGTATCAAATGAAAGTCAAACACATTCAAACAAAGTTATTTGAATCAAATGGAAGTGAAATGCATTCTACAAAGCTAATTGAATCAAATGAAAGTTAAACACATTCAAACAACGCTATTTGAATCAAACGAAAGTCAAATACATTCTATGAAGCTAATTGAATCAATGAAAGTCAAACACATTCAAACAAAATTAATTGAATCAAATGAAAGTCAAACATATTCAAACAATGCCTTTTAAATCAAATGAAAGTCAAACACATTCAAAAAAAAGCTTTTTAATTTAAATGAAAGTCAAACACATTCAAACAAAGGTATATAAATCAAATGAAAGTGAAATGCATTCTACAAAGCAAATTGAATCAAAAGAAAGTCAAACACATTCAAACAAAGCTATTTGAATCAAATGAAAGTCAAATACATTCTACAAAGAAATTGAATCAAATGAAAGTCAAACACATTCAAACAAAGCTATTTGAATCAAATGACAGTCAAATACATTTTACAAAGCTAGTTGAATCAAATGAAAGTCAAACACATTCAAACAAAGCTAATTGAATCAAATGAAAGTCAAACATATTCCAACAAAGCTATTTTTAATCAAATGAATGTCAAATACGTTCAACAAAGCTAATTGTATTAAATGATAGTCAAACACATTCAAATAAAGCTATTTAAATCAAATGAAAGTCAAACGCATTCAAACAAAGTTATTTAAATCAAATGAAAGTGAAATGCATTCACACAAAGCTAATTAAATCAAATAAAAGTAAAATACATTCTACAAAGCTAATTGAATCAAATTAAAAGTCAAACACAATAAAACACAGCCTTTTAAAATCAACTGAAAGTCAAACACATTCAAAAAAAGCTTTTTAATTTAAATTAAAATCAAACACATTCAAACAAAGCTATATAAATAAAATGAAAGTGAAATGCATTCTACAAAGCAAATTAAATCAAATGAAAGTCAAACACATTCAAACAAAGCTATTTGAATCAAATGAAAGTAAAATACATTCTACAAATCTAATTGGATCAAATAAAAGTCAAACACATTCAAACAATGCTATTTTTAATCAAATGGAAGTCAAATACATTCTACAAAGCTGATTGAATTAAATGAAAGTCAATCACATTTCCTACAAAGCTATTTGAATCAAATGAAAGTCAAATACGTTCTACAAAGCTAATTGTATTAAATGAAAGTCAAACACATTCAAACAAAGTTATTTAAATCAAATGGAAGTGAAATGCATTCTACAAAGCTAATTGAATCAAATGAAAGTTAAACACATTCAAACAACGCTATTTGAATCAAACGAAAGTCAAATACATTCTATGAAGCTAATTGAATCAATGAAAGTCAAACACATTCAAACAAAATTAATTGAATCAAAAGAAAGTCAAACACATTCAAACAATGCCTTTTAAATCAAATGAAAGTCAAACACATTCAAAAAAAGCTTTTTAATTTAAATGAAAGTCAAACACATTCAAACAAAGGTATATAAATCAAATGAAAGTGAAATGCATTCTACAAAGCAAATTGAATCAAAAGAAAGTCAAACACATTCAAACAAAGCTATTTGAATCAAATGAAAGTCAAATACATTCTACAAAGCAAATTGAATCAAATGAAAGTCAAACACATTCAAACAAAGCTATTTGAATCAAATGACAGTCAAATACATTTTACAAAGCTAGTTTAATCAAATGAAAGTCAAACACATTCAAACAAAGCTAATTGAATCAAATGAAAGTCAAACATATTCCAACAAAGCTATTTTAATCAAATGAATGTCAAATACGTTCAACAAAGCTAATTGTATTAAATGAAAGTCAAACACATTCAAATAAAGCTATTTGAATCAAATGAAAGTCCAAACGCATTCAAACAAAGTTATTTAAATCAAATTAAAGTGAAATGCATTCACACAAAGCTAATTAAGTCAAATAAAAGTAAAATACATTCTACAAAGCTAATTGAATCAAATTAAAAGTCAAACACAATTAAACAAAGCCTTTTTAAATCAAATGAAAGTCAAACACATTCAAAAAAAGCTTTTTAATTTAAATTAAAATCAAAACACATTCAAACAAAGCTATATAAATAAAATGAAAGTGAAATGCATTCTACAAAGCAAATTAAAATCAAATGAAAGTCAAACACATTCAAACAAAGCTATTTGAATCAAATGAAAGTAAAATACATTCTACAAATCTAATTGGATCAAATGAAAGTCAAACACATTCAAACAAAGCTATTTTTAATCAAATGGAAGTCAAATACATTCTACCAAAGCTGATTGAATTAAATGAAAGTCAATCACATTCCTACAAAGCTATTTGAATCAAATGAAAGTCAAAATACGTTTCTACAAAGCTAATTGTATCAAATGAAAGTCAAACACATTCAAACAAAGTTATTTAAATCAAATGGAAGTGAAATGCATTCTAACAAAGCTAATTGAATCAAATGAAAGTTAAAACACATTCAAACAACGCTATTTGAATCAAACGAAAGTCAAATACATTTCTATGAAGCTAATTGAATCAATGAAAGTCAAACACATTCAAACAAAATTAATTGAATCAAAAGAAAGTCAAACACATTCAAACAATGCCTTTTAAATCAAATGAAAGTCAAACACATTCAAAAAAAGCTTTTTAATTTAAATGAAAGTCAAACACATTCAAACAAAGGTATATAAATCAAATGAAAGTGAAATGCATTCTACAAAGCAAATTGAATCAAAAGAAAGTCAAACACATTCAAACAAGCTATTTGAATCAAATGAAAGTCAAATACATTCAATTGAATCAAATGAAAGTCAAACACATTCAAACAAAGCTATTTGAATCAAATGACAGTCAAATACATTTTACAAAGCTAGTTGAATCAAATGAAAGTCAAACACATTCAAACAAAGCTAATTGAATCAAATGAAAGTCAAACATATTCCAACAAAGCTATTTTAATCAAATGAATGTCAAATACGTTCAACAAAGCAATGAAAGTCAAACACATTCAAAAAGCAATCAAATGAAAGTCAAACGCATTCAAACAAAGTTATTTAAATCAAATGAAAGTGAAATGCATTCACACAAAGCTAATTAAATCAAATAAAAGTAAAATACATTCTACAAAGCTAATTGAATCAAATTAAAAGTCAAACACAATTAAACAAAGCCTTTTAAATCAAATGAAAGTCAAACACATTCAAAAAAAGCTTTTTAATTTAAATTAAAATCAAACACATTCAAACAAAGCTATATAAAATAAATGAAAGTGAAATGCATTCTACAAAGCAAATTAAATCAAATGAAAGTCAAACACATTCAAACAAAGCTATTTGAATCAAATGAAAGTAAAATACATTCTACAAAGCTAATTGATCAAATAAAGTCAAACACATTCAAACAAAGCTATTTAAATCAAATGAAGTCAAATACATTCTACAAAGCTGATTGAATTAAATGAAAGTCAATCACATTCCTACAAAGCTATTTGAATCAAATGAAAGTCAAATACGTTCTACAAAGCTAATTGTATCAAATGAAAGTCAAACACATTCAAACAAAGTTATTTAAATCAAATGGAAGTGAAATGCATTCTACAAAGCTAATTGAATCAAATGAAAGTTAAACACATTCAAACAACGCTTTTTGAATCAAACGAAAGTCAAATACATTCTAAAGCTAATTGAATCAATGAAAGTCAAACACATTCAAACTAATTGAATCAAATGAAAGTCAAACACATTCAAACAATAAATCAAATGAAAGTCAAACACATTCAAAAAAAGCTTTTTAATTTAATGAAAGTCAAACACATTCAAACAAAGGTATTAAATCAAATGAAAGTGAAATGCATTCTACAAAGCAAATTGAATCAAAAGAAAGTCAAACACATTCAAACAAAGCTATTTGAATCAAATGAAAGTCAAATACATTCTACAAAGCAAATTGAATCAAATGAAAGTCAAACACATTCAAACAAAGCTTGAATCAAATGACAGTCAAATACATTTTACAAAGCTAGTTGAATCAAATGAAAGTCAAACACATTCAAACAAAGCTAATTGAATCAAATGAAAGTCAAACATATTCCAACAAAGCTATTTTAATCAAATGAATGTCAAATACGTTCAACAAAGCTAATTGTATTAAATGAAAGTCAAACACATTCAAATAAAGCTATTTGAATCAAATGAAAGTCAAACGCATTCAAACAAAGTTATTTAAATCAAATGAAAGTGAAATGCATTCACACAAAGCTAATTAAATCAAATAAAAGTAAAATACATTCTACAAAGCTAATTGAATCAAATTAAAAGTCAAACACAATTAAACAAAGCCTTTTAAATCAAATGAAAGTCAAACACATTCAAAAAAAGCTTTTTAATTTAAATTAAAATCAAACACATTCAAACAAAGCTATATAAATAAAATGAAAGTGAAATGCATTCTACAAAGCAAATTAAATCAAATGAAAGTCAAACACATTCAAACAAAGCTATTTGAATCAAATGAAAGTAAAATACATACAAGCTAATTGGATCAAATGAAAGTCAAAACACATTCAAACAAAGCTATTTAAATCAAATGGAAGTCAAATACATTCTACAAAGCTGATTGAATTAAATGAAAGTCAATCACATTCCTACAAAGCTATTTGAATCAAATGAAAGTCAAATATCTACAAAGCTAATTGTATCAAATGAAAGTCAAACACATTCAAACAAAGTTATTTAAATCAAATGAAGTGAAATGCAACAAAGCTAATTGAATCAAATGAAAGTTAAACACATTCAAACAACGCTATTTGAATCAAATGAAAGTGAAATGAAAGCATCAAATAAATACATTCTACAAAGCTAATTGAATCAAATTAAAAGTCAAACACATTAAACAAAGCCTTTTAAATCAAATGAAAGTCAAACACATTCAAAAAAGCTTTTTAATTTAAATTAAAATCAAACACATTCAAACAAAGCTATATAAATCAAATGAAAGTGAAATGCATTCTACAAAGCAAATTAAATCAAATGAAAGTCAAACACATTCAAACAAAGCTATTTGAATCAAATGAAAGTAAAATACATTCTACAAAACTAATTATCAAATGAAAGTCAAACACATTCAAACAAAGCTATTTTAATCAAATGAAGTCAAATACATTCTACAAAGCTGATTGAATTAAATGAAAGTCAATCACATTCTACAAAGCTATTTGAATCAAATGAAAGTCAAATACGTTCTACAAAGCTAATTGTATCAAATGAAAGTCAAACACATTCAAACAAAGTTATTTAAATCAAATGGAAGTGAAATGCATTCTACAAAGCTAATTGAATCAAATGAAAGTTAAACACATTCAAACAATTGAATCAAACGAAAGTCAAATACAAAGCTAATTGAATCAATGAAAGTCAAACACATTCAACAAAAATTGAATCAAAAAAGTCAAACACATTCAAACAATTTAAATCAAATGAAAGTCAAACACATTCAAAAAAAGCTTTTTAATTTAAATGAAAGTCAAACACATTCAAACAAAGGTATTAAATCAAATGAAAGTGAAATGCATTCTACAAAGCAAATTGAATCAAAAGAAAGTCAAACACATTCAAACAAAGCTATTTGAATCAAATGAAAGTCAAATACATTCTACAAAGCAAATTGAATCAAATGAAAGTCAAACACATTCAAACAAAGCTATTTGAATCAAATGACAGTCAAATACATTTTACAAAGCTAGTTGAATCAAATGAAAGTCAAACACATTCAAACAAAGCTAATTGAATCAAATGAAAGTCAAACATATTCCAACAAAGCTATTTTAATCAAATGAATGTCAAATACGTTCAACAAAGCTAATTGTATTAAATGAAAGTCAAACACATTCAAATAAAGCTATTTGAATCAAATGAAAGTCAAACGCATTCAAACAAAGTTATTTAAATCAAATGAAAGTGAAATGCATTCACACAAAGCTAATTAATCAAATAAAAGTAAAATACATTCTACAAAGCTAATTGAATCAAATTAAAAGTCAAACACAATTAAACAAAGCCTTTTAAATCAAATGAAAGTCAAACACATTCAAAAAAAGCTTTTTAATTTAAATTAAAATCAAACACATTCAAACAAAGCTATATAAATAAAATGAAAGTGAAATGCATTCTACAAAGCAAATTAAATCAAATGAAAGTCAAACACATTCAAACAAAGCTATTTGAATCAAATGAAAGTAAAATACATTCTACAAAGCTAATTGGATCAAATGAAAGTCAAACACATTCAAACAAAGCTATTTAAATCAAATGGAAGTCAAATACATTCTACAAAGCTGATTGAATTAAATGAAAGTCAATCACATTCCTACAAAGCTATTTGAATCAAATGAAAGTCAAATACGTTCTACAAAGCTAATTGTATCAAATGAAAGTCAAACACATTCAAACAAAGTTATTTAAATCAAATGGAAGTGAAATGCATTCTACAAAGCTAATTGAATCAAATGAAAGTTAAACACATTCAAACAACGCTAAATCAAACGAAAGTCAAATACATTCTAAAGCTAATTGAATCAATGAAAGTCAAACACATTCAAACATTGAATCAAAAGAAAGGAATCAAATGAAAGAAACACATTCAAACAAGCTATTTGAATCAAATGAAAGTCAAATACATTCTACGAAGCTAATTGAATCAATGAAAGTCAAACACATTCAAACAAACTGAATCAAATGAAAGTCAAACATTCAAAAAAAATCAAAGAAGCAAATGAAAGTCAAACACATTCAAACAAAATTTGAATCAAATGACAGTCAAATACATTTTACAAAGCTAGTTGAATCAAATGAAAGTCAAACACATTCAAACAAAAGCTAATTGAATCAAATGAAAGTCAAACATATTCCAACAAAGCTATTTTAATCAAATGAATGTCAAATACGTTCAACAAAGCTAATTGTATTAAATGAAGTCAAACACATTCAAATAAAGCTATTTGAATCAAATGAAAGTCAAACGCATTCAAACAAAGTTATTTAAATCAAATGAAAGTGAAATGCATTCACACAAAGCTAATTAAATCAAATAAAAGTAAAATACATTCTACAAAGCTAATTGAATCAAATTAAAAGTCAAACACAATTAAACAAAGCCTTTTAAATCAAATGAAAGTCAAACACATTCAAAAAAGCTTTTTAATTTAAATTAAAATCAAACACATTCAAACAAAGCTATATAAATAAAATGAAAGTGAAATGCATTCTACAAAGCAAATTAAATCAAATGAAAGTCAAACACATTCAAACAAAGCTATTTGAATCAAATGAAAGTAAAATACATTCTACAAAGCTAATTGGATCAAATGAAAGTCAAACACATTCAAACAAAGCTATTTAAATCAAATGGAAGTCAAATACATTCTACAAAGCTGATTGAATTAAATGAAAGTCAATCACATTCCTACAAAGCTATTTGAATCAAATGAAAGTCAAATACGTTCTACAAAGCTAATTGTATCAAATGAAAGTCAAACACATTCAAACAAAGTTATTTAAATCAAATGGAAGTGAAATGCATTCTACAAAGCTAATTGAATCAAATGAAAGTTAAACACATTCAAACAACGCTATTTGAATCAAACGAAAGTCAAATACATTCTAAAGCTAATTGAATCAATGAAAGTCAAACACATTCAAACAAAAAATTGAATCAAATGAAAGTCAAACACATTCAAACAATGCCTTTTAAATCAAATGAAAGTCAAACACATTCAAAAAAAAGTTTTTAATTTAAATGAAAGTCAAACACATTCAAACAAAGGTATATAAATCAAATGAAAGTGAAATGCATTCTACAAAGCAAATTGAATCAAAAAGAAAGTCAAACACATTCAAACAAAGCTATTGAATCAAATGAAAGTCAAA
>NW_018745646.1:0-28066 GCF_001683475.1 Chenopodium quinoa
TCAAAGAGGAAAGGACTCAATCATGGTTGTAGTGGATCGATTTTCCAAGATGGCTCATTTCATACCTTGTCACAAAGTGGACGATGCTATGAAAGTGGCGGAATTGTATTTCAAGGAAGTGGTGAGACTACATGGGTTGCCGAACAGTATTGTGAGTGATCGTGATACAAAGTTCATGAGTTTCTTTTGGAAATCACTATGGAAGTTGGTGGAAACGAAGCTGTTATTTAGTACATCATATCACCCGCAAACGGACGGACAAACGGAGGTAACAAATCGAACTCTTGGTGTGCTTTTACGTGGACTAGTGAGCAAAACACAAAAAGATTGGGATATTAAGCTTGCTCATGCCGAGTTTGCTTACAATAGATCACCTACTTATGCCACAAAAACACACACCATTCGAAGTTGTTTATGGTGTCAATCCAAAAATGCCCATTGATTTAATTGAAATTCCAAAAGGGGAAGTGATTCATAAGGATGCCGAGACTAAAATCAAGTACATGATAAAGCTACACGCACAAGTTAGAGCTAGGATTGAACGTGTCAATGAACTCTACAAAGCACGAGCTAACAAGAAAAAAAGCCACAAAGTTTTGAAGTTGGCGACTTGGTGTGGCTACACTTGAGAAAAGAGAGATTTCCTAACAAACGAAAGAATAAATTGATGCCAAGAAGTGAGGGGCCGTTCAAGATTATTGAGAATCAATGAGAATGCATATAAGCTTGAATTGCCGGGAGAATATGGTGTAAGCGCAACATTTAATATTGGGGATTTGGTGAAGTATTTGCCAGATGGTGCTATTGAAGATTTGAGGGCAAATTCTTTTGAAGAAGGGGAGGATGATGCGTGCATCAATGTGAACGATGAGCATGTTGAAGAATTATTCCAAGAAAGTCAAGAAAGCATGAATCTATACTTGGAAGCTTCTTCAATAGGTCAAACTTACTATCGGGGGCATCAAGACAAAGCCACGCTTTGTATGGTGGCGTTCTTGGGAGTTCTTGAAGCTTCTTGATAGTTCTTTAAGGTTTCTTTAAAAGCTTTCTTAGGTTTTTGCTTACAAGTTTTTACCTTTCACTTGAAAGGGTTTTTCTTGTTTTAAGCACTTAGGATTTCTAATTGCATTAGGAATTGTTTTAGTCTAGTAGGCGTCAATAATAGCTTGGAGTGCAAGCTTGAGTTAGGATAAAATAGGCAAGTTTTATCTTAAGAGTAGTTAGAGTTTAAGTAGGATTAAATAACTAAATCAAAGTTATCTAAACTTGATTAAGTTATGCAATCCGTGGGTTTTTGTTAGGGGATTAGAATTCTAATTCAAGTGGGATTAGGATAATTGATTGAGTTTATAAATATAGGGTTGTAATCTTCGAATAATATACAAGTTTAATCATACATTCATAATAATATTTCTTATTGCTTTTGTTTAAGTTGGATTACTTAAATTCTTGATTGGTGGATTCCAATTTGCTGTTTTGTTTGTTTTAGTTAAAACAATCACCTAGGTTGATTAATTAGGTGGATTCTTGATTAATTAATCTAAGTTTCTTGCTTAATTCTTGGTGAATTTTCTGTATAGAATTAGGTTAGATTCATATCTTTGTGAGGCTTAGTTTTCGGACTATAAATCACATCAATAGCTTTGTTTTGAATGTGTTTGACTTTCATTTGATTCAATTAGCTTTGTTTGAATGTGTTTGACTTTCATTTGATTCAATTAGCTTTAAAGAATGTATTTGACTTTCATTTGATTCAAATAGCTTTGTTTTAAATGTGTTTGACTTACAATTGATTCAATTAGCTTTGTAGAATGTGTTTGACTGTCATTTGATTCAAATAGCTTTGTTTGAATGTGTTTGAAATTCATTTAGATCAATTTGCTTTGTAGAATGCATTTCACTTTCATTTGATTTATATAGCTTTGTTTGAATGTGTTTGACTTTCATTTAAATTAAAAAGCTTTTTTTTGAATGTGTTTGACTTTCATTTGATTTAAAAGGCTTTGTTTGAATGTGTTTGACTTTCATTTGATTCAATTAGCTTTGTAGAATGTATTTTACTTTTATTTGATTTAATTAGCTTTGTTTGAATTTATTTGACTCTCATTTGATTCAAATAGCTTTGTTTGAATTTGTTTGACTTTCATTTGATTCAATTAGCTTTGTAGAATGTATTTGACTTTCATTTGATTCAAATAGCTTTATTTGAATGTCTTTGACTTTCATTTGATTCAATTAGCTTTGTAGAATGTATTTGACTCTCATTTGATTCAAATAGCTTTGTTTGAATGTGTTTGACTTTCATTTGATTCAAATAGCTTTGTTTGAATGTGTTTGACTTTCATTTGATTCAATTAGCTTTGTAGAATGTATTTGACTTTCATTTCATTAAAATAGCTTTGTTTGAATGTGCTTGACTTTCATTTGATTCAATTAGCTTTGTTTTGAATGTGTTTGACTTTATTTGATTCAATTAGCTTTGTTGAATGAATTTGACTTTCATTTGATTCAATTAGCTTTGTTTAAATGTGTTTGACTTTCATTTGATTCAATTAGCTTTGTGAATGTATTAGACTCTCATTTGATTAAATAGCTTTGTTTGAATGCGTTTAACTTTCATTTGATTCAATTATCTTTGTAGAATGCATTTCACTTTCATTTGATTTAAATAACTTTGTTTGAATGCGTTTGACTTTCATATGATTCAAATAGCTTTATTTGAATGTGTTTGACTTTCATTTGATACAATTAGCTTTGTTGAACGTATTTGACATTCATTTGATTAAAATAGCTTTGTTTGAATATGTTTGACTTTCATTTGATTCAATTAGCTTTAGTTGAATGTGTTTCACTTTCATTTGATTCAATTTGCTTTGTTGAATGTATTTGACTTTCATTTGATTCAATTAGCTTTGTTTGAATGTGTTTGACTTTCATTTGATTCAATTAGCTTTGTTGAACGTATTTGACATTCATTTGATTAAAATAGCTTTGTTTGAATATGTTTGACTTTCATTTGATTCAATTAGCTTTAGTTTGAATGTGTTTCACTTTCATTTGATTCAATTTGCTTTGTTGAATGTATTTTACTTTCAGTTGATTCAATTAGCTTTGTTTGAATTTGTTTGACTTTCATTTGATTCAATTAGCTTTGTAGAATGTATTTGACCTTTATTCGATTTAATTAGCTTTGTTTGAATGTATTTGACTCTCATTTGATTCAAATAGCTTTGTAGAATGCATTTCACTTTCATTTGATTCAAATAGCTTTGTTTGAATGTGTTTGACTTTCATTTTATACAATTAGCTTTGTAGAATGTATTTTGACTGTCATTTGATTCAAATAGCTTTGTTTGAATGTGTTTGACTTTCGTTAAATTCAATTAGCTTGTTTTGAATGTGTTTGACTTTTATTTGATTCAATTAGCTTTGTTGAATGAATTTGATTTCCATTCGATTCAATTAGCTTTGTTTAAATGTGTTTGACTTTCATTTGATTCAATGAGCTTTGTAGAATGTATTAGACTTTTATTTGATTTAATTAGCTTTGTTTGAATGTATTTGACTCTCATTTGATTCAAATAGCTTTGTTTGAATGTGTTTGACTCTCATTTGATTCAAATAGCTTTGTTTGAATGTGTTTGACTTTCATTTGACTCAAATAGCTTTATTTGATTGCGTTTGACTTTCATTTGATACAATTAGCTTTGTAGAACGCATTTGACTTTCATTTGATTCAAATAGCTTTGTTTGAATGTGTTTGACTTTCATTTGATTTAATTAGCTTTGTAGAATGTATTTGACTTTCATTTGAGTCAAATAACTTTGTTTGACTGTGTTTGACTTTTATTTGTTTCAATTTGTTTTGTAGAATGTATTTGACTTTCATTTTATTTAAATAGCTTTGTTTGAATGTGTTTGACTTTCATTTGATTCAATTAGCTTTGTAGAATGTATTTGACATTCATTTAATTAAAATAGCTTTGTTTGAATGTGTTTGACTTTCTTTTGATTCAATTAGCTTTGTTTGAATGTGTTTGACTTTCATTTGATTCAATTAGCTTTAAAGAATGTATTTGACTTTCATTTGATTCAAATAGCTTTGTTTAAATGTGTTTGACTTACAATTGATTCAATTAGCTTTGTAGAATGTGTTTGACTGTCATTTGATTCAAATAGCTTTGTTTGAATGTGTTTGAAATTCATTTAGATCAATTTGCTTTGTAGAATGCATTTCACTTTCATTTGATTTATATAGCTTTGTTTGAATGTGTTTGACTTTCATTTAAATTAAAAAGCTTTTTTTGAATGTGTTTGACTTTCATTTGATTTAAAAGGCTTTGTTTGAATGTGTTTGACTTTCATTTGATTCAATTAGCTTTGTAGAATGTATTTTACTTTTATTTGATTTAATTAGCTTTGTTTGAATTTATTTGACTCTCATTTGATTCAAATAGCTTTGTTTGAATTTGTTTGACTTTCATTTGATTCAATTAGCTTTGTAGAATGTATTTGACTTTCATTTGATTCAAATAGCTTTATTTGAATGTCTTTGACTTTCATTTGATTCAATTAGCTTTGTAGAATGTATTTGACTCTCATTTGATTCAAATAGCTTTGTTTGAATGTGTTTGACTTTCATTTGATTCAAATAGCTTTGTTTGAATGTGTTTTACTTTCATTTGATTCAATTAGCTTTGTAGAATGTATTTGACTTTCATTTGATTAAAATAGCTTTGTTTGAATGTGCTTGACTTTCATTTGATTCAATTACCTTTGTTTGAATGTGTTTGACTTTCATTTGATTCAATTAGCTTTGTTGAATGTATTTGACTCTCATTTGATTCAATTAGCTTTTTTTGAATGTGTTTGACTTTCATTTGATTCAATTAGCTTTGTAGAATGTATTTGACTTTCATTTGATTCAAATAGCTTTATTTGAACGTGTTTGACTTTATTTGATTCAATTAGCTTTGTAGAATGTATTTGACTTTCATTTGATTCGAAATCTTTGTTTGAATGTGTTTGACTTTCATTTGACTCAATTAGCTTTGTTTGAATGTGTTTGACTTTAAATTAATTCAATTAGCTTTGTAGAATGTATTAGACTTTTATTTGATTTAATTAGCTTTGTTTGAATGTATTTGACTCTCATTTGATTTAAATAGCTTTGTTTGAATGTGTTTGACTTTCATTTGATTCAAATAGCTTTGTTTGAATGTGTTTGACTTTCATTTGATTCAATTAGCTTTGTAGAATGTATTTGACTTTCATTTCATTAAAATTGCTTTGTTTGAATGTGCTTGACTTTCATTTGATTCAATTAGCTTTGTTTGAATGTGTTTGACTTTTATTTGATTAAATTAGCTTTGTTGAATGAATTTGACTTTCATTTGATTCAATTAGCTTTGTTTAAATGTGTTTGACTTTCATTTGATTCAATTAGCTTTGTAGAATGTATTAGACTCTCATTTGATTCAAATAGCTTTGTTTGAATGCGTTTAACTTTCATTTGATTCAATTATCTTTGTAGAATGCATTTCACTTTCATTTGATTTAAATAACTTTGTTTGAATGCGTTTGACTTTCATTTGATTCAAATAGCTTTATTTGAATGTGTTTGACTTTCATTTGATACAATTAGCTTTGTTGAACGTATTTGACATTCATTTGATTAAAATAGCTTTGTTTGATTATGTTTGACTTTCATTTGATTCAATTAGCTTTAGTTGAATGTGTTTCACTTTCATTTGATTCAATTTGCTTTGTTGAATGTATTTGACTTTCAGTTGATTCAATTAGCTTTGTTTGAATTTGTTTGACTTTCATTTGATTCAATTAGCTTTGTAGAATGTATTTGACTTTTATTCGATTTAATTAGCTTTGTTTGAATGTATTTGACTCTCATTTGATTCAATTAGCTTTGTAGAATGCATTTCACTTTCATTTGATTCAAATAGCTTTGTTTGAATGTGTTTGACTTTCATTTGATACAATTAGCTTTGTAGAATGTATTTGACTGTCATTTGATTCAAATAGCTTTGTTTGAATGTGTTTGACTTTCATTTGTTTCAATTAGCTTTGTAGAATGTATTTGACTTTCACTTGATTCTAAAGCTTTGTTTGAATGTGTTTGACTTTCGTTAAATTCAATTAGCTTGTTTTGAATGTGTTTGACTTTTATTTGATTAAATTAGCTTTGTTGAATGACTTTGACTTTCATTTGATTCAATTAGCTTTGTTTAAATGTGTTTGACTTTCATTTGATTCAATTAGCTTTGTAGAATGTATTAGACTCTCATTTGACTCAAATAGCTTTGTTTGAATGCGTTTAACTTTCATTTGATTCAATTATCTTTGTAGAATGCACTTCACTTTCATTTGATTTAAATAACTTTGTTTGAATGCGTTTGACTTTCATTTGATTCAAATAGCTTTATTTGAATGTGTTTGACTTTCATTTGATACAATTAGCTTTTTTAACGTATTTGACACTCATTTGATTAAAATAGCTTTGTTTGAATATGTTTGACTTTCATTTGATTCAATTAGCTTTGTTTGAATGTGTTTGAATTTCATTTAATTCAATTTGCTTTGTTGAATGTATTTGACTTTCAGTTGATTCAATTAGCTTTGTTTGAATGTGTTTGACTTTCATTTAAATTAAAAAGCTTTTTTTGAATGTGTTTGACTTTCATTTGATTTAAAAGGCTTTGTTTGAATGTGTTTGACTTTCATTTGATTCAATTAGCTTTGTAGAATGTATTTTACTTTTATTTGATTTAATTAGCTTTGTTTGAATTTATTTGACTCTCATTTGATTCAAATAGCTTTGTTTGAATGTGTTTGACTTTTATTTGATTCAATTAGCTTTGTAGAATGTATTTGACTTTCATTTGATTCAAATAGCTTTATTTGAATGTGTTTGACATTCATTTGATTCAATTAGCTTTGTAGAATGTATTTGACTCTCATTTGATTCAAATAGCTTTGTTTGAATGTGTTTGACTTTCATTTGATTCAAATAGCTTTGTTTGAATGTGTTTTACTTTCATTTGATTCAATTAGCTTTGTAGAATGTATTTGACTTTCATTTGATTAAAATAGCTTTGTTTGAATGTGCTTGACTTTCATTTGATTCAATTAGCTTTGTTTGAATGTGTTTGACTTTCATTTGATTCAATTAGCTTTGTTGAATGTATTTGACTCTCATTTGATTTAATTAGCTTTGTTTGAATGTGTTTGACTTTCATTTGATTCAATTAGCTTTGTAGAATGTATTTGACTCTCATTTGATTCAAATAGCTTTGTTTGAATGCGTTTAACTTTCATTTGATTCAATTAGCTTTGTAGAATACATTTCACTTTCATTTAATTTAAACAACTTTGTTTGAATGTGTTTGACTTTCATTTGACTCAAATAACTTTATTTGATTGCGTTTGACTTTCATTTGATACAATTAGCTTTGTAAAACGTATTTGACTTTCATTTGATTCAAATAGCTTTGTTTGAATGTGTTTGACTATCATTTGATTCAATTAGCTTTGTAGAATGTATTTGACTTTCATTTGAGTCAAATAACTTTGTTTGACTGTGTTTGACTTTCATTTGTTTCAATTTGCTTTGTAGAATGTATTTGACTTTCATTTTCTTCAAATAGCTTTGTTTGAATGTGTTTGACTTTCATTTGATTCAATTAGCTTTGTAGAATGTATTTGACATTCGTTTAATTAAAATAGCTTTGTTTGAATGTGTTTGACTTTCATTTGATTCAATTTGCTTTGTTTGAATGTGTTTGACTTTCATTTGATTCAATTAGCTCTGTAGAATGTATTTGACTTTCATTAGATTCAAATAGCTTTGTTTGAATGTGATTGACTTTCAATTGATTCAATTAGCTTTGTAGAATGTGTTTGACTTTTGACTGTCATTTGATTCAAAATGCTTTGTTTGAATGTGTTTGACTTTCAATTAAATTAAAAAGATTTTTTTTGAATGTCTTTGACTTTCATTTGATTTAAAAGGCTTTGTTTGAATGTGTTTGACTTTCATTTGATTCAATTAGCTTTGTAGAATTTATTTTACTTTTATTTGATTTAATTAGCTTTGTTTGAATTTATTTGACTCTCATTTGATTCAAATAGCTTTGTTTGAATGTGTTTGACTTTCATTTGATTCAATTAGCTTTGTAGAATGTATTTGACTTTCATTTGATTAAAATAGCTTTGTTTGAATGTGCTTGACTTTCATTTTTTTCAATTAGCTTTGTTTGAATGTGTTTGACCTTCATTTGATTCAATTAGCTTTGTTGAATGTATTTGACTTTCATTTGATTCAATTAGCTTTGTTTGAATGTGTTTGACTTTCATTTGATTCAATTAGCTTTGTAGAATGTATTTGACTCTCATTGGATTCAAATAGCTTTGTTTGAATGCGTTTAACTTTCATTTGATTCAATTAGCTTTGTAGAATGTATTTGACTTTCATTTGAGTCAAATAACTTTGTTTGAATGTGTTTGACTTTCATTTGATTCAATTAGCTTTGTAGAATGTATTTCACTTTCACTTGATTCGAAAGCTTTGTTTGAATGTGTTTGACTTTCATTAAATTCAATTAGCTTATTTTGAATGTGTTTGACTTTAATTCAATTCAATTAGCATTGTAGAATGTATTTGACTTCCATTTGATTCAATTAGCTTTGTTTGAATGTGTTTGACTTTTATATGATTCAATTAGCTTTGTAGAATGTATTTGACTTTTATTTGATTTAATTAGCTTTGTTTGAATGTGTTTGACTTTCATTTGATTCAATTAGCTTTGTAGAATGTATTTGACTTTCATTTGATTAAAATAGCTTTGTTTGAATGTGCTTGACTTTCATTTTTTTCAATTAGCTTTGTTTGAATGTGTTTGACCTTCATTTGATTCAATTAGCTTTGTTGAATGTATTTGACTCTCATTTGATTCAATTAGCTTTGTTTGAATGTGTTTGACTTTCATTTGATTCAATTAGCTTTGTAGAATGTATTTGACTCTCATTGGATTCAAATAGCTTTGTTTGAATGCGTTTAACTTTCATTTGATTCAATTAGCTTTGTAGAATACATTTCACTTTCATTTAATTTAAACAACTTTGTTTGAATGTGTTTGACTTTCATTTGACTCAAATAGCTTTATTTGATTGCGTTTGACTTTCATTTGATACAATTAGCTTTGTAGAACGTATTTGACTTTCATTTGATTCAAATAGCTTTGTTTGAATGTGTTTGACTTTCATTTGATTCAATTAGCTTTGTAGAATGTATTTAACTTTCATTTGAGTCAAATAACTTTGTTTGACTGTGTTTAACTTTCATTTGTTTCAATTTGCTTTGTAGAATGTATTTGACTTTCATTTTCTTCAAATAGCTTTGTTTGAATGTGTTAGACTTTCATTTGATTCAATTAGCTTTGTAGAATGTATTTGACATTCGTTTAATTAAAATAGCTTTGTTTGAATGTGATTGACTTTCATTTGATTCAATTAGCTTTGTTTGAATGTGTTTGACTTTCATTTGATTCAATTAGCTTTGTAGAATGTATTTGACTTTCATTTGATTCAAATAGCTTTGTTTGAATGTGATTTACTTTCAATTGATTCAATTAGCTTTGTAGAATGTGTTTGACTGTCATTTGATTCAAATAGCTTTGTTTGAATGTATTTGACTTTCATTTAAATTAAAAAGCTTTTTTTGAAAGTCTTTGACTTTCATTTGATTTAAAAGGCTTTGTTTGAATGTGTTTGACTTTCATTTGATTCAATTAGCTTTGTAGAATGTATTTTACTTTTATTTGATTTAATTAGCTTTGTTTGAATTTATTTGACTCTCATTTGATTCAAATAGCTTTGTTTGAATGTGTTTGACTTTCATTTGATTCAATTAGCTTTGTAGAATGTATTTGACTTTCATTTGATTTAAATATCTTTATTTGAATGTGTTTGACTTTCATTTGATTCAATTAGCTTTGTAGAATGTATTTGACTTTCATTTGATTCAAATAGCTTTGTTTGAATGTGTTTGATTTTCATTTGATTCAAATAGCATTGTTTGAATGTGTTTTACTTTCATGTGATTCAATTAGCTTTGTAGAATGTATTTGACTTTCATTTGATTAAAATAGCTTTGTTTGAATGTGCTTGACTTTCATTTGATTCAATTAGCTTTGTTTGAATGTGTTTGACTTTCATTTGATTCAATTAGCTTTGTTGAATGTATTTGACTCTCATTTGATTCAAATAACTTTGTTTAACTTTCATTTGATTCAATTAGCTTTGTAGAATACATTTCACTTTCATTTAATTTAAACAACTTTGTTTGAATATGTTTGACTTTCATTTGACTCAAATAGCTTTATTTGATTGCGTTTGACTTTCATTTGATACAATTAGCTTTGTAAAACGTATTTGACATTCATTTGATTCAAATAGCTTTGTTTGAATGTGTTTGACTTTCAATTGATTCAATTAGCTTTGTAGAATGTATTTTACTGTCTTGATTCAAATAGCTTTGTTTGAATGTGTTTGAATTTCATTTAATTCAATTTGCTTTGTAGAATGCATTTCACTTTCATTTGATTTATATAGCTTTGTTTGAATGTGTTGACTTTCATTTAAATTAAAAAGCTTTTTTTGAATGTGTTTGACTTTCATTTGATTTAAAAGACTTTTTTTAAATGTGTTTGACTTTCATTTGATTCAATTAGCTTTGTAGAATTTATTTTACTTTTATTTTATTTAATTTATTTTGTTTGAATTTATTTGACTCTCATTTGATTCAAATAGCTTTGTAGAATGTATTTGACTTTCATTTGATTCAAATAGCTTTATTTGAATGTGTTTGACTTTCATTTGATTCAATTAGCTTTGAAGAATTTATTTGACTCTCATTTGATTCAAATAGCTTTGTTTGAATGTGTTTGACTTTCATTTGATTCAATTAGTTTTGTTTGAATGTGTTTGACTTTAATTTAATTCAATTAGCTTTGAAGAATGTATTAGACTTTTATTTGATTTAATTAGCTTTGTTAGAATGTATTTGACTCTATTTGATTCAAATAGCTTTGTTTGAATGTGTTTGACTTTCATTTGATTCAAATAGCTTTGTTTGAATGTGTGTTACTTTCATTTGATTCAATTAGCTTTGTAGAATGTATTTGACTTTCATTTGATTAAAATAGCTTTGTTTGAATGTGCTTGACTATCATTTTTTTCAATTAGCTTTGTTTGAATGTGTTTGACTTTCATTTGATTCAATTAGCTTTGTTGAATGTATTTGACTCTCATTTGATTCAATAAGCTTTGTTTGAATGTGTTTGACTTTCATTTGATTCAATTAGCTTTGTAGAATGTATTTGACTCTCATTTGATTCAAATAGCTTTGTTTGAATGCGTTTAACTTTCATTTGATTCAATTATCTTTGTAGAATGCATTTCACTTTCATTTGATTTAAATAACTTTGTTTGAATGCGTTTGACTTTCATTTGATTCAAATAGCTTTATTTGAATGTGTTTGACTTTCATTTGATTCAATTAGCTTTGTAGAATACATTTCACTTTCATTTAATTTAAACAACTTTGTTTGAATGTGTTTGACTTTCATTTGACTCAAATAGCTTTATTTGATTGCGTTTGACTTTCATTTGATACAATTAGCTTTGTAGAACGTATTTGACTTTCATTTGATTCAAATAGCTTTGTTTGAATGTGTTTGACTTTCATTTGATTCAATTAGCTTTGTAGAATGTATTTGACTTTCATTTGAGTCAAATAACTTCGTTTGACTGTGTTTGACTTTCATTTGTTTCAATTTGCTTTGTAGAATGTATTTGACTTTCATTTTCTTCAAATAGCTTTGTTTGAATGTGTTTGACTTTCATTTGATTCAATTAGCTTTGAAGAATGTATTTGACATTCATTTGATTAAAATAGCTTTGTTTGAATGTGTTTGACTTTCATTTGATTCAATTAGCTTTGTTTGAATGTGTTTGACTTTCATTTGATTCAATTAGCTTTGTAGAATGTATTTTACTTTATTTGATTCAAATAGCTTTTTTTGAATGTCTTTGACTTTCATTTGATTTAAAAGGCTTTGTTTGAATGTGTTTGACTTTCATTTGATTCAATTAGCTTTGTAGAATGTATTTTACTTTTATTTGATTTAATTAGCTTTGTTTGAATTTATTTGACTCTCATTTGATTCAAATAGCTTTGTTTGAATGTGGTTGACTTTCATTTGATTCAATTAGCTTTGTAGAATGCATTTGACTTTCATTTGATTCAAATATCTTTATTTGAATGTGTTTGACTTTCATTTGATTCAATTAGCTTTGTAGAATGTATTTGACTTTCATTTGATTCAAATAGCTTTGTTTGAATGTGTTTGATTTTCATTTGATTCAAATAGCTTTGTTTGAATGTGTTTTACTTTCATTTAATTTAAACAACTTTGTTTGAATATGTTTGACTTTCATTTGACTCAAATAGCTTTATTTGATTGCGTTTGACTTTCATTTGATACAATTAGCTTTGTAGAACGTATTTGACTTTCATTTGATTCAAATAGCTTTGTTTGAATGTGTTCGACTTTCAATTGATTCAATTAGCTTTGTAGAATGTATTTTACTGTCATTTGATTCAAATAGCTCTGTTTGAATGTGTTTGAATTTCATTTAATTCAATTTGCTTTGTAGAATGCATTTCACTTTCATTTGATTTATATAGCTTTGTTTGAATGTGTTTGACTTTCATTTAAATTAAAAAGCTTTTTTTGAATGTGTTTGACTTTCATTTGATTTAAAAGACTTTTTTTGAATGTCTTTGACTTTCATTTGATTCAATTAGCTTTGTAGAATTTATTTTACTTTTATTTTATTTAATTAGCTTTGTTTGAATTTATTTGACTCTCATTTGATTCAAATAGCTTTGTTTGAATGTGTTTGACTTTCATTTGATTCAATTAGCTTTGTAGAATGTATTTGACTTTCATTTGATTCAAATAGCTTTATTTGAATGTGTTTAACTTTCATTTGATTCAATTAGCTTTGTAGAATGTATTTGACTTTCATTTGATTCGAAATCTTTGTTTTAATGTGTTTGACTTTCATTTGATTCAATTAGCTTTGTTTGAATGTGTTTGACTCTAATTTAATTCAATTAGCTTTGTAGAATGTATTAGACTTATATTTGATTTAATTAGCTTTGTTTTAATGTATTTGACTCTCATTTGATTCAAATAGCTTTGTTTGAATGTGTTTGACTTTCATTTGATTCAAATAGCTTTGTTTTAATGTGTTTTACTTTCATTTGATTCAATTAGCTTTGTAGAATGTATTAGACTTTTATTTGATTTAATTAGCTTTGTTTGAATGTATTTGACTCTCATGTGATTCAAATAGCTTTGTTTGAATGTGTTTGACTTTCATTTGATTCAATTAGCTTTGTAGAATGTATTTGACTTTCATTTGATTCGATTAGCTTTGTAGAATGTATTTGACTTTCATTTCATTAAAATAGCTTTGTTTGAATGTGCTTGACTTTCATTTGATTCAATTAGCTTTGTTTGAATGTGTTTGACTTTTATTTGATTCAATTAGCTTTGTTGAATGATTTTGACTTTCATTTGATTCAATTAGCTTTGTTTGAATGTGTTTGACTTTCATTTGATTCAATTAGCTTTGTAGAATGTATTTGACTCTCATTTGATTCAAATAGCTTTGTTCGAATGCATTTAACTTTCATTTGATTCAATTATCTTTGTAGAATGCATTTCACTTTCATTTGATTTAAATAACTTTGTTTTAATGCGTTTGACTTTCATTTGATTCAAATAGCTTTATTTGAATGTGTTTGACTTTCATTTGATACAATTAGCTCTGTTGAACGTATTTGACATTCATTTGATTAAAATAGCTTTGTTTGAATATGTTTGACTTTCATTTGATTCAATTAGCTTTAGTTGAATGTGTTTGACTTTCATTTGATTCAATTTGCTTTGTTGAATGTATTTGACTTTCAGTTGATTCAATTAGCTTTGTTTGAATGTGTTTGACTTTCATTTGATTCAATTAGCTTTGTAGAATGTATTTGACTTTTATTTGATTTAATTAGCTTTGTTTGAATGTATTTGACTCTCATTTGATTCAAATAGCTTTGTAGAATGCATTTCACTTTCATTAGATTCAAATAGCTTTGTTTGAATGTGTTTGACTTTCATTTGATACAATTAGCTTTGTAGAATGTATTTGACTGTCATTTGATTCAAATAGCTTTGTTTGAATGTGTTTGACTTTCATTTGATTCAATTAGCTTAGTAGAATGTATTTGACTTTCATTTGATCCAAATAGCTTTGTTTGAATGTGTTTGACTTTCATTTGTTTCAATTAGCTTTGTAGAATGTATTTGACTTTCATTTGATTCGAAAGCTTTGTTTGAATGTGTTTGACTTTCGTTAAATTCAATTAGCTTGTCTTGAATGTGTTTGACTTTAATTTAATTCAATTAGCTTTGTAGAATGTATTTGACTTCCATTTGATTCAATTAGCTTTGTTTGAATGTATTTGACTTTTTATATGATTCAATTAGCTTTGTAGAATGTATTTGAATTTTATTTGATTTAATTAGCTTTGTTTGAATGTGTTTAACTTTCATTTGATTCAATTAGCTTTGTAGAATGTATTTTACTTTCATTTTCTTTAAATAGCTTTGTTTGAATGTGTTTGACTTTCATTTGATTCAAATAGCTTTGTTTGAATGTGTTTGACTTTCATTTGATTCAATTAGCTTTGTAGAATGTAATTGACTTTCATTCGATTAAAATAGCTTTGTTTAAATGTGCTTGACTTTCATTTGATTCAATTAGCTTTGTTTGAATGTGTTTGACTTTCATTTGAGTCAATTAGCTTTGTTGAATGTATTTGACTTTCATTTGATTCAATTAGCTTTGTTTGAATGTGTTTGACTTTCATTTGATTCAATTAGCTTTGTAGAATGTATTTGACTCTCATTTGATTCAAATAGCTTTGTTTGAATGCGTTTAACTTTCATTTGATTTAATTAGCTTTGTAGAATACATTTCACTTGTATTTAATTTAAACAACTTTGTTTGAATGTGTTTGACTTTCATTTGACTCAAATAGCTTTATTTGATTGCGTTTGACTTTCATTTTATACAATTAGCTTTGTAGAACGTATTTGACTTTCATTTGATTCAAAAAGCTTTATTTGAATGTGTTTGACTTTCATTTGATTCAATTAGCTTTGTAGAATGTATTTGACTTTCATTTGAGTCAAATAACTTTGTTTGACTGTGTTTGACTTTCATTTGTTTCAATTTGCATTGTAGAATGTATTTGACTTTCATTTTCTTCAAATAGCTTTGTTTGAATGTGTTTGACTTTCATTTGATTCAATTAGCTTTGTAGAATGTATTTGACATTCATTTAATTAAAATAGCTTTGTTTGAATGTGTTTGACTTTCATTTGATTCAATTAGCTTTGTTTGAATGTGTTTGACTTTCATTTTATTCAATTAGCTTTGTAGAATGTATTTGACTTTTATTTGATTCAAATAGCTTTGTTTGAATGTGTTTGACTTTCATTTGATTCAATTAGCTTTGTAGAATGTATTTGACTGTCATTTGATTCAAATAGCTTTGTTTGAATGTGTTTAAATTTCATTTAATTCAATTTGCTTTGTAGAATGCATTTCAATTTCATTTGATTTATATAGCTTTGTTTAAATGTGTTTGACTATCATTTAAATTAAAAAGCTTTTTTTGAATGTGTTTGACTTTCATTTGATTTAAATGGCTTTGTTTAAATGTGTTTGACTTTCATTTGATTCAAATAGCTTTTTTTGAATGTGTTTGACTTTCATTTGATTTAAAAGGCTTTGTTTGAATGTGTTTGACTTTCATTTGATTCAATTAGCTTTGTAGAATGTATTTGACTTTCATTTGATTCAAATAGCTTTATTTGAATGTGTTTGACTTTCATTTTATTCAATTAGCTTTGTAGAATGTATTTGACATTCATTAATTAAAATAGCTTTGTTTGAATGTGTTTGACTTTCATTTGATTCAAATAGCTTTATTTGAATGTGTTTGACTTTCATTTGATTCAATTAGCTTTGTTTGAATGAGTTTGACTTTCATTTGATTCAATTAGCTTTGTAGAATGTATTTTACTTTTATTTGATTTAATTAGCTTTGTTTAAATTTATTTGACTCTCATTTGATTCAAATAGCTTTGTTTGAATGTGTTTGACTTTCATTTGATTCAATTAGCTTTGTAGAATGTATTTGACTTTTATTTGATTCAAATAGCTTTATTTGAATGTGTTTAACTTTCATTTGATTCAATTAGCTTTGTAGAATGTATTTGACTTTCATTTGATTCGAAATCTTTGTTTTAATGTGTTTGACTTTCATTTGATTCAATTAGCTTTGTTTGAATGTGTTTGACTCTAATTTAATTCAATTAGCTTTGTAGAATGTATTAGACTTATATTTGATTTAATTAGCTTTGTTTTAAATTTGACTCTCATTTGATTCAAATAGCTTTTTTGAATGTGTTTGACTTTCATTTGATTCAAATAGCTTTGTTTTAATGTGTTTTACTTTCATTTGATTCAATTAGCTTTGTAGAATGTATTAGACTTTTATTTGATTTAATTAGCTTTGTTTGAATGTATTTGACTCTCATGTGATTCAAATAGCTTTGTTTGAATGTGTTTGACTTTCATTTGATTCAATTAGCTTTGTAGAATGTATTTGACTTTCATTTGATTCGATTAGCTTTGTAGAATGTATTTGACTTTCATTTCATTAAAATAGCTTTGTTTGAATGTGCTTGACTTTCATTTGATTCAATTAGCTTTGTTTGAATGTGTTTGACTTTTATTTGATTCAATTAGCTTTGTTGAATGATTTTGACTTTCATTTTATTCAATTAGCTTTGTTTGATTGTGTTTGACTTTCATTTGATTCAATTAGCTTTGTAGAATGTATTTGACTCTCATTTGATTCAAATAGCTTTGTTCGAATGCATTTAACTTTCATTTGATTCAATTATCTTTGTAGAATGCATTTCACTTTCATTTGATTTAAATAACTTTGTTTTAATGCGTTTGACTTTCATTTGATTCAAATAGCTTTAGTTGAATGTGTTTTGACTTTCATTTGATACAATTAGCTGTGTTGAACGTATTTGACATTCATTTGATTAAAAATAGCTTTGTTTGAATATGTTTGACTTTCATTTGATTCAATTAGCTTTAGTTGAATGTGTTTGACTTTCATTTGATTCAATTTGCTTTGTTGAATGTATTTGACTTTCAGTTGATTCAATTAGCTTTGTTTGAATGTGTTTGACTTTCATTTGATTCAATTAGCTTTGTAGAATGTATTTGACTTTTATTTGATTTAATTAGCTTTGTTTGAATGTATTTGACTCTCATTTGATTCAAATAGCTTTGTAGAATGCATTTCACTTTCATTTGATTCAAATAGCTTTGTTTGAATGTGTTTGACTTTCATTTGATAAGCTTTGTAGAATGTATTTGACTGTCATTTGATTCAAATAGCTTTGTTTGAATGTGTTTGACTTTCATTTGATTCAATTAGCTTAGTAGAATGTATTTGACTTTCATTTGATTCAAATAGCTTTATTTGAATGTGTTTGACTTTCATTTGATCCAAATAGCTTTGTTTGAATGTGTTTGACTTTCATTTGTTTCAATTAGCTTTGTTTGTAGAATGCATTTCACTTTCATTTGATTTAAATAACTTTGTTTGAATGCGTTTGACTTTCATTTGATTCAAATACCATTATTTTAATGTGTTTGACTTTCATTTGATACAATTAGCTTTGTTGAACGTATTTGACATTCATTTGATTAAAATAGCTTTTTTTGAATGTGTTTGACTTTCATTTGATTCAATTTGCTTTGTTTGAATGTGTTTGACTTTCATTTGATTCTAGTAGCTTTGTTGAATGTATTTGACTTTCATTTGAGTCAAATAACTTTGTTTGACTGTGTTTGACTTTCATTTGTTTCAATTTGCATTGTAGAATGTATTTGACTTTCATTTTCTTCAAATAGCTTTGTTTGAATGTGTTTGACTTTCATTTGATTCAATTAGCTTTGTAGAATGTAATTGACTTTCATTCGATTAAAATAGCTTTGTTTGAATGTGCTTGACTTTCATTTGATTCAATTAGCTTTGTTTGAATGTGTTTGACTTTCATTTGAGTCAATTAGCTTTGTTGAATGTATTTGACTTTCATTTGATTCAATTAGCTTTGTTTGAATGTGTTTGACTTTCATTTGATTCAATTAGCTTTGTAGAATGTATTTGACTCTCATTTGATTCAAATAGCTTTGTTTGAATGCGTGTAACTTTCATTTTATTTAATTAGCTTTGTAGAATACATTTCACTTTTATTTAATTAAACAACTTTGTTTGAATGTGTTTGACTTTCATTTGACTCAAATAGCTTTATTTGATTGCGTTTGACTTTCATTTGATACAATTAGCTTTGTAGAACGTATTTGACTTTCATTTGATTCAAATAGCTTTATTTGAATGTGTTTGACTTTCATTTGATTCAATTAGCTTTGTAGAATGTATTTGACTTTCATTTGAGTCAAATAACTTTGTTTGACTGTGTTTGACTTTCATTTGTTTCAATTTGCATGGTAGAATGTATTTGACTTTCAGTTTCTTCAAATAGCTTTGTTTGAATGTGTTTGACTTTCATTTGATTCAATTAGCTTTGTAGAATGTATTTGACATTCATTTAATTAAAATAGCTTTGTTTGAATGTGTTTGACTTTCATTTGATTCAATTAGCTTTGTTTGAATGTGTTTGACTTTCATTTGATTCAATTAGCTTTGTAGAATGTATTTGACTTTTATTTGATTCAAATAGCTTTGTTTGAATGTGTTTGACTTTCATTTGATTCAATTAGCTTTGTAGAATGTATTTGACTGTCATTTTGATTCAAATAGCTTTGTTTGAATGTGTTTAAATTTCATTTAATTCAATTTGCTTTGTAGAATGCATTTCACTTTCATTTGATTTATATAGCTTTGTTTAAATGTGTTTGACTATCATTTAAATTAAAAAGCTTTTTTGAATGTGTTTGACTTTCATTTGATTTAAATGGCTTTGTTTAAATGTGTTTGACTTTCATTTGATTCAAATAGCTTTTTTTTGAATGTGTTTGACTTTCATTTGATTTAAAAGGCTTTGTTTGAATGTATTTGACTTTCATTTGATTCAATTAGCTTTGTAGAATGTATTTGACTTTCATTTGATTCAAATAGCTTTATTTGAATGTGTTTGACTTTCATTTTATTCAATTAGCTTTGTAGAATGTATTTGACATTCATTTAATTAAAATAGCTTTGTTTGAATGTGTTTGACTTTCATTTGATTCAATTAGCTTTGTAGAATGTTATTTGACATTCATTTAATTAAAATAGCTTTGTTTGAATGTGTTTGACTTTCATTTGATTCAATTAGCTTTGTTTGAATGTGTTTGACTTTCATTTGATTCAATTAGCTTTGTAGAATGTATTTGACTTTTATTTGATTCAAATAGCTTTGTTTGAATGTGTTTGACTTTCATTTGATTCAATTAGCTTTGTAGAATGTATTTGACTGTCATTTGATTCAAATAGCTTTGTTTGAATGTGTTTAAATTTCATTTAATTCAATTTGCTTTGTAGAATGCATTTCACTTTCATTTGATTTATATAGCTTTGTTTAAATGTGTTTGACTATCATTTAAATTAAAAAGCTTTTTTTGAATGTGTTAGACTTTCATTTGATTTAAATGGCTTTGTTTAAATGTGTTTGACTTTCATTTGATTCAAATAGCTTTTTTTGAATGTGTTTGACTTTCATTTGATTTAAAAGGCTTTGTTTGAATGTATTTGACTTTCATTTGATTCAATTAGCTTTGTAGAATGTATTTGACTTTCATTTGATTCAAATAGCTTTATTTGAATGTGTTTGACTTTCATTTTATTCAATTAGCTTTGTAGAATGTATTTGACATTCATTTAATTAAAATAGCTTTGTTTGAATGTGTTTGACTTTCATTTGATTCAAATAGCTTTATTTGAATGTGTTTGACTTTCATTTGATTCAATTAAACTTTGTTTGAATGAGTTTGACTTTCATTTGATTCAATTAGCTTTGTAGAATGTATTTGACTCTCATTTGATTCAAATAGATTTGTTTGAATGCGTTTAACTTTCAATTGATTCAATTAGCTTTGTAGAATGCATTTCACT
This sequence comes from Chenopodium quinoa, assembly GCF_001683475.1. Classification (NCBI taxonomy): domain Eukaryota; kingdom Viridiplantae; phylum Streptophyta; class Magnoliopsida; order Caryophyllales; family Amaranthaceae; genus Chenopodium; species Chenopodium quinoa. The sequence goes on from NW_018745646.1 coordinate 20,348, forward strand.
TTCATTTGATTTAAATAACTTTGTTTCAATGCGTTTGACTTTCATTTGATTCAAATACCATTATTTTAATGTGTTTTACTTTCATTTGATACAATTAGCTTTGTTGAACGTATTTGACATTCATTTGATTAAAATAGCTTTGTTTGAATGTGTTTGAATTTCATTTGATTCAATTTGCTTTGTTTGAATGTGTTTGACTTTCATTTGATTCCATTAGCTTTGTTGAATGTATTTGACTTTCATTTGATTCAATTAGCTTTGTTTGAATGTGTTTGACTTTCATTTGATTTAATTAGCTTTTGTAGAATGTATTTGACTTTTATTTGATTTATACTACCTAGTAAAGGCAATCTGCCTACTGGGGAGGTTGAGGTCCATTCGACCAAGATACAGCTGATAACTATGACTTGGAAGCCTACACTGCTGCGGATGGCTCTTTAAGGACCAAAAACACCCGTTCCAAAGATAAGAGAGAACGGGAAGGGAACCAGGCGGCTCCTAGCAAGCCAACTAGGGGGCCGCTTGGGTTAACCTCTACCGCTGGAGACTCCCAGTCTCCAGAGATGAGCTCATGAATATGATGATGAGCTTCAAAGGAGAGATCAAAGGCCTTCTAGACTACACAGCCGGCCCCCGTAAGGGTCAGGCGGAAGAAAGGCGTCACGGTAAAAAGACAGCCAAAACAGTAAAGGGTAGAGCATCTACCCCGCATCCGAAGTCAAACATGCCGGCTAGGCTCTTTGATTTCTCAAAGATGCACACTCCTATAGATGGAGTCAGAAAGCCCGTCCGGCACATTCAGCCGGATGGAACCAAGAAAGTCTATTCTGATGCCCGGACGCTCATCCAAGATAAAAAGACTCAGCGATCCGAGTCGGCATCAACATCGACCTTTCGAGACAGCTTCAATGCCACCTCAGGAAGGCACTCGAGAACAAACAATGACAGCCGGACGAGCGAGGTTTCCGCTCGATCCGGCCCCCATATGATCCAACCGGCAGTGCATGGAACACCGTATGCGCCCTTTGGATCCCCCTATGTGATTAGGGGATTTTTATCCACCAATCACCGTCTGACAAGTGGACCAAACCAGGTTCCGCCACGTGTCCTTCACGAAGGCCAACAGGAACCTGCCACGTGTCAATCACAGATACGTCCTCTACGGACCAATTTAGACACGCCACGTGTCCACCCATGCCAAATGGGAAAACCGGCCATCAAGGCCCAATCCAGTCTAGAGGCCCGATCAGCCCTAGGTTTACCTTAAACCTAGAGAGTTGCACGCTTCTCAAGGCTATAAATACTCAATTAATCCTCATTAATCAGGGGATCGAATAATCAAGAAATCAAGCAGAGAAGAACAGAGTTATTAACAACCGGCTAATCTCGCTAACGACGCAGATTACCAACACTAAGCACTCTCACCTAGAGAGATCTCATCACTTTAATTTCTGTATTAATTACTCCTTAATCAGGTACTAACTTGACCGTTAGAGGCGGAGCTCTCAGGAGTCTCCGTTATTTTGCAGGTACAGGCGTCCGGTTCCAGTCTCGGAATTGTAACTCTCCCGCAGGACATCAGAAAACCCCGAAACATTTGGCGCCGTCTGTGGGGAGAGTACTTCAGAGATGGCATCCAAGTCAGTACCGACTCCAGAAGAGAGGCGTCCCCTAGACGACCCTCAAGTTCAGTCGGACCATGATACCGAAAGTGAATTTGAAGTTGAAACTCATACAGCTCCAGACGGGACCCTAAGGGCCCGACGTACCCGTCATACCGAAAGGAGGGAACGGGAGCATCTTCAAACAGGAAGCGAGCCAGCAGGCGCACCGCTTGCTCGGCAACAGCCGACTGATGGGTCTGCTCCCATCACAAGGAACGAACTCATGACCTTCATGAGGGACTTCAAGGGAGAGATCCAAGAGTTGATCAACAAAAAACCGCCTGCTTCAGTCAAAGAGCAGTCGGCCAAGAAACCTTCCACTTCACTGAAGAGGAAGCCAGTTCAAGGGCGAGAGGCGACTCCCATCCTAAAAAGAAGCGGGAGCCGCTGCTCTTGATTTCACAAAACTCCGTTATCCTACGGGAAATAGGAAACCGGTTCGTCATATTCAGGCGGACGGGTCAAAGCAAACGTTCACAGATGCTCGGCACCTGCTAGAGCAGAAGAAGAGTGACCGATTATCAGAGTCGGCTTCTACTTCAAATTTCAGGACAGTTTGCGAAATGCCTCGATGAGGCATACTCAGTCGTACCATGAGAGTCAGTCAGGCGGCACCTCCCGTCAGTCCGGCTTTCATAGTGCCCAGGCGGTACCAAACTTACCATTTGTGCCGCAACAACAGTATTTTATGCAGCCACCTCCATTTGGTGGACCTGCAGCAAAAAACGTCCAACCTATGGACTGGCAGCTACGGCTGCTTAGACTTGGTGAACAGCCGTCGGCCTTCTCCAAGGAAATTACTGAAGCCGCTCAGCCGGCCAAAGTAAAAAATGTTCTAGTAGGCGCCTATGACGGCACTACTAACCCAGAAGACCATCTGATGGCATTCACCAACCTGATGTACCTTCAAGGGTTGATGATCCCACTTGGTGCAAGTGTTTCCCAGCGACTCTCAAGGGAATTGCACAGCAATGGTTCGGCAACCTGCCGACTGGTTGTGTAAACAACTTCAGGACGCTTGCTTACTTATTTGCCTCAAACTTTGCTATGAACATCCCTGCGAAGAAAACGACCCTTGATTTGGGAACAATTCAGCAGGGCGAGAAGGAGGGGCTTCGTTCTTACATCAGGCGGTTCAACCTGATGAGAATACAGATTCAAGGGTTACCGGATGAGGTAGCTTATACTGACTTTTTTAGAGGTCTCAAAGACGGGTCTACCTTCAAATTTGATTTAGTTCGAAAAAGGGTGGCGACTCTTCAAGAGGCCTTGATTGAAGCAGAAGCCTATATACAGGCGACTGATCTGTGTACGATAAAACAGTCGGACGGGAAGAGGTTCGACAAAAGAGAGGGACGACAGAAACAGTCGTCCAACAAAGATGAGAAAAGAAAAGAGGTCTGGGCGGCTGATTCCTCTAAACAGCCGGCCCAGAAAAAGAAAAAAGAATTCAAACCATACTCCCCAAAGTATGTGTTTAACAAGGATAACCAGTTTATCCTAAAAGAAATAAAGGGACGGCTCTCAATTGAGAAGCCGCTCCCCATGAAGGGTTCTGCGAGCAACCGGAACCAAGACAAAATCTGTGCTTATCATGATGACGTTGGTCATCACACCAATGACTGCATCAGTCTCATGCGGTACCTAGACCGCTTGGCTGATCAAGGTGATCTTGACACTTATGTCAAGAAATCTACGGGGAATACTTCCTCAAAAAAGCAGTCGGCCAAAAAGAATCAACAGGCCGACAGTTCCGATACAGATGATGCAGTCGTCTACACCATTGCAGGCGGCTTCTCAGGAGGCGGCCCCACTATTAGGGGCAACAAAGATAATATAAGGCGGTTAGATGTAAATTCCGTTCACCAAGAACGCCGTCCAAATATACATTTCCTGAGATTGTCATCACTGAAGAGGATCTAGGAGGAATAAGGGGGCCGCATGACGACCCTCTCGTTATTGAATGTAAAGTGGCCAACCAGAGAGTTGGCCGAATCCTCATAGATACCGGGAGCTCCTCAGATCTCATCAGCAGCAAATGTCTGTCAAAACTGAAATATCAGACGGACTGCATACATCCGGCCTCCCACCCTTTAATAGGGTTTGGAGGAGGAGTCGTCCACCCACTGGGACGAGTAGATCTACCCATTCGCCTGGGCGAAAAAGGGGAAGGACGACACATGGTAGTCCGGTTCCTAGTAGTAGAGGAACTCTCGGCCTACAACATGATTCTGGGTCGACCAACCCTGAATAATTCCAAGGCTGTATAATCCCGTCACTTATGCTGCTTAAGTTTGAAAGGGATAATGGAACAGTCGGCTCCCTAAGGGGAGATCAGAGGATGGCCCGAGAGTGCTATCTCTCGGATGTCAAGCCCACTGTTATGGCCACTGGGTCAAGTGGAGAAAAAACAGACCTTGACAACGTCAAGGAGAGTGCGCCTGTTCAAGAAACAGGCGACAAAAAGAGAAAGGCACCCCAGACAGAGTCCGCAAGAAAAAGAAAAAATAGCAATCATTGGCAGAGGACCGGCCGGATGAGTTCCGCCTCAGCCGGCTGGTGAGCATGCGGACCTGATATTAGACGACTCCCGTCCTGACCGAACAGTCAAAGTTGGGACGACTGCTCTGAGAAACCTTGGTGACGACTTTCACAACCTGTTGAAAGAATACAAGGACATCTTTGCATTTGAAGTCCATGAAATGCCAGGCATTAGTCCTGATCTGGCAGTACATAAACTCGCTGTGGATCCGAAAAAGAAGCCGGTACGGCAAAAGAAGCGGAACCATGGTGAAGAAAGAAGTCAGGCGGCAGCCGCCGAAGTCAAAAAATTACTTGATGCAGGGTTCATTCGGCAATGTTACTTCCCAGATTGGGTTGCAAATGTGGTGCTTGTTAAAAAGCCGAATGGCACCTGGCGAATGTGTGTAGACTACACAGACTTGAACAAGGCGTGCCCCAAAGACAGTTACCCTCTGCCTAAAATTGATAACTGGTCGACTCAACAGCCGGCCATGCCTTGATGAGTTTTATGGACGCCTATTCTGGTTTCCATCAAATTCCTTTATGGAAGAAAGATCAGGAGAAGACGGCCTTCGTCACTGATCAGGGATTATACTGTTACACGGTCATGCCGTTTGGTCTTAAGAATGCCCCGGCTACCTTCCAACGAATGATAAACACAGTGTTCTTTGATCAGATTGGGAGAAACGTCGAGGCATATATTGATGATATGATTGTCAAGACTAAACTTCAGAAAGATCATCTGACGGACCTCCGAGAAACTTTCGCCACACTCAGGCGGCACCATGTCATGCTCAATCCCAAGAAATGTGTATTTGGAGTTGAGTCTGGGAAATTTCTCGGATTCCTTATCAATCAGAGAGGAATAGAGGCGAACCCTGAGAAGGTACAGGCGTCATTGAACATGCAGTCGCCTCGTACCGTCCGAGAGGTTCAGAAGTTAACAGGTTGTCTGGCGCCTGGGAGATTCCTAAGCCGATCAGGCGACAAATGCCTATACTTTTTCCAGGCAATTAAGAAAAAGGCAAGGTTTGAATGGGGGCCGGATGCTGAGGCCGCCTTCCAGAAATTAAAGGTTCACTTGCATTCCTTGCCGAGGCTGGTCAGCCCTTTGCCCAAAGAAAATCTCTACATGTACCTGGCCGTCTCTGATCATGCGTAAAGCGCTGTGCTCCTTGCTGAAAGGGACGGCTGTCAACTCCCGGTCTACTTGTCAGTCACGTACTGAAAAATGCCGAGTTGAGGTATCCCTAGTGGAGAAATTTGGTCTTGCACTCTTCATGGCTGTTAAAAAATTGAAGCCCTACTTTTTGGCACATGCAGTCGTCGTGTATACAGACCAACCTATCAAGCGGCCGCTGACCATCATGGAGTCGTCAGGCGAATGATCAAATGGGCCATAGAAATACAGAGCCTCGAAGTTACTTTCGAGCCTAGAAAAGCAGTGAAGGGGCAAGCCTTTGCTGACTTTATTGTAGAGATGACTCGTCCTCCTGACTCTCAAGTTCCAGACCAAGTCTGGAAGGTATATGTGGACGGAAGCTCTACTTCAAACGGTTGTGGAGCAGGCGTCGTATGTCAATCTCCAGAGGGCGACAGGTTCGAGTATGCTCTACGCTTCAGTTTTCAGGCTTCAAACAATGAGGCAGAATATGAAGCTTTACTAGCCGGGATCCGCATGTGCAAGGCGGCAGGGGCAAGAAAAAATAGACGCCTGTTCTGATTCACAATTGATAGTGAGTCAGTACAATGGCGAATACGAAGCAACTCATCCGGCCATGATCAAGTATTTACAGGCGGTCCGACAAGCAGTCGGCTCCCTTGAGGATTTCCATCTGATCCAAGTGCCGAGATCAGAAAACAACCAGGCAGATGCACTTTCGAAATTAGCATCATCCGCCTCCTCCGATACTCCTCGAACTGTTTTTTGGGAAGTAATGGAGAAGAGAAGCATCGAGGAAAACCCTATTGGAATCCTAGACAGAAGCTCAACCTGGATGGATTCAATCAGGGCATATCTGACAAACGGTACACTGCCGGATGATCCTCAACAGGCGGCAGCACTGAAAAAACGAGCCTCCTGTTTTGAAATGATACAGGGAGAACTTCACAAGAGGGGGTACCTTCAACCCTTCTTAAAGTGTGTTACTCCTGAAAAGGGACGAGAGATACTAGATGATCTTCACTCTGGTTTCTGTGCTTCCCATATAGGTGGTAGGATGCTTGCTCAAAGGGCAAGGCGGCAGGGCTACTTTTGGCCTACTTTGGAAGCAGATGCAATGGAGATGGTGAAAAAATGTGACAAGTGCCAAAGGTTTGGCAAATTAATTCACCGTCCGGCTACTGACCTCACTACCATTCACAGCCCTCTACCGTTTGCTAAGTGGGGCATGGACATTCTGGGTCCATATACGCCTGCTACAGGCGGCAGAAGTATATACTTGTTGCCGTTGACTACTTCACTAAATGGGTAGAGGCGGAGGCTGTAAAGGGAATCAAGACGAAAGATGTAATTTCATTCATTTGGAAAAACGTCATCACTCGGTTCGGGGTTCCCATGTCTATGGTTTTTGATAATGGTCCCCAATTTGAGACGCCTGTTCTCAAAAGCTGGTTGGGAGACCAAGGAATTGCACATTACTTTGCATCTGTCGGCCGTCCCCAAGCAAACGGCCAGGTAGAAGCCTTTAATAAAATCATCTCAGACGGTCTCAAGAAAAAGATTGAACGAGCAGGCGGCCTATGGGCAGATGAACTACCACATGTTCTCTGGGCCATTAGGACGACTGAAAAAGGGGCGACTGGAGAAACTCCATTCCTCCTAACTTATGGTGCAGAAGCTGTTCTTCCAATAGAACACTACGAGCCGACTCTTCGAGTAATGCTATATGACGAAGAGGCAAACTGGGAAGCTATGCGCCTGGCATTAGACTCACTTCCTGAAAAGAGGGGCAATGCTGTTTTGCGCCATGAGATCTATCGCCTGAGAATGACTAGATCATACAACAAAAAAGTACACAGGCGTCCACTCAAAGTAGGGGACTTTGTACTTAGAAAAATGGAAGCAGTTGGTAGGGCTAATGAGTCTGGCAAACTAACTCCCAACTGGGAAGGACCCTACCGAATCTATGCGGAAGTCAGGGACGGTACCTACCGTCTGGAAACACCAGACGGACAACCGTTGCCTCGAACTTGGAATGTAGATAACCTTAAAAATATTTCTTCTGAAAGATGTAAAGTAAAGAGCTACTTAATAAAGTTTGCACTTACTATTCAATTTTTGTATTACGAGGGGCATGCCGTCTGTACCTTTACAGTCGGCTACTCTCCATTGAGTCTTTTAACTCAATCATCAGAGGGGCATGCCGTCTGTTCCTTTACAGTCGGCTACTCTCCATTGAGTTTTTCACTATCTTCAGAGGGCATGCCGTCTGTACCTTTACAGTCGGCTACTCTCCATTGAGTATTTTACTCACAATACTTAGCTAAAAAGATTAGGGCCTGGCCGACCCTGTGCCTAACAGGCGGCTAC